>NC_135846.1:2692211-2977211 GCF_029677425.1 Wolffia australiana
TCACCTTTTTGACTCTCTCTCTCTTCCTCTCTGAGACTCTCTCCCTCTTCCTCTCTGCGATCCCCCTTTTCTCTCTCTGCGACTCTCCTTTCTCTCTCTGTCTCTCCCTTTCTCTCTCTGTGACTCCCTCTCTCTTCCCCTCTGTGAGACTGACTCTATTACTCTCTCTGTCACTGTCTCTCTCCCCCTCTCTCTCTCTTTCTCTCTGTGACTCTCCCTCTCTCTCTCTCTAACTTTCCTTTTCGTCGCCCTGCCTATTTTTTAATACCCACTTGCACTTTGTAATATGTATGTCTCTCTCGAACTTAGGGGTCTCTGTGTCAGGGACTTTCTCTCTCTCTCTCTCTTTCTCTCTCTTCCTCTCTAGCTTTCCTTTTCGTCGCCCCGTATTTTAATTGAGATCCTATTTGAAAATTGAAAGTCGGGCTCTTTACCCCTCTACATGAATTTGTCATCTCTCTCTTTACCTCTCTCTAGCTTTCTTTTTCATCTCCCTGTAGCTTATCTTATCCTATCCTGAACATCGGGTTCTTCACCGTCTCTGTGTATCTCTTGCTCTACATTCGTGGGCCGTATCTCATCTCTCTCTCTAGATTTCCTTTTCGTCTTTATGTACTTAATTTGATCCTATCTCGAACGTTGGTTTCTTTGTCGGTCTTTACCATTTTCTCTCTCTATCTCTCTCTCTACATCATTACTATCTTCATCTCTATATTTCCATACCCATCTCTTGTTTCTTTCTTAATGTATCTCTCCTTTGCCTTTCCTCTTCTAGCTCTCAGTCTCTCTACCTCTTTTCTCTCTCTTCTCATCTCTCTCTCCATTAAGATCAATCTCTCTCTGTTTGCCTCTCTGCACCTCTCTCTCTACCGCTCTCTTCAGATCTGGTTCCAAACTTGCGCCTTCTCTCTCTCTCTCTCTCTACAGCCGCACCATCGCTCTCTCTCTCATGTCTTATTTTCCCTCTCTAGATTTTACTACCTTCATCTCTCTCTCCCGACTCTCTCTATCATCTCTCTCTCTCTAATTAACAGTATCGGTTGCAAACAGCTACAACTATTCTCATTCTCCATCTCGTTCTTTGAATGTCCCTTTCTATCTCTCGTGTTTTCTCTCTATGAACTTCCCCATCACATCACTTTCTAGCAGGCCCTAAGCGAGAGGAAAAATTGATATTTATACAATTCACTTAACTTAATGTACATATAATATGCAAGAATACTGCACATTTAGTATTGTTAAAAATTATATACGAAAGAATTGCAATGACTCTATACTAAGAAATGGAGAACACACAACCGATGACACGCCGCCACGTTTAAAAAATAAAATAAAATCTGGGAACACGAACTCTTGCAGTATTATATTAATGACAACGTAAAACAGGAAATACATTGATTGTCGCATGAACTCAAAACTGTTTTTTTCCCAATAAATTGTAGATGACTAAACTCGCTTGTTTTGAATAAAATAAGTGTTTTTTTTAGGCACGAGGGCACGAAAAGGGGCTTTTGTTTTATATTGAAAAATTATTTTCACGACAAAAAGGTTCAAATATAATGTACTGCCTTGTGAATGAAGGTGACGACCGGTGAGATATGTATTTGACAAGGATGATATGACAATGCTAGATAACCAAAGGATGAAATATATTAAACATCGCAATGTTGCCCATGTTTAAAAGCATTATTTTTGGAAAAAAAATCTCTATGTGTTGTCTCCTTCGATCCCTAACCACTTCATCATTATTTTAAAATTCATCCCAAACAAGTTTAAAGGGCAAAATATTAAAATCTGAACCTTCACTTGTTAGTCCAATATCTGGTCCAGGCCCATCTTAACCACAATGATAATAGTTTGTTTCCTTCTGCATATGTTATTCTTTTCCTTCACACATCCCCTCAATCTGACCTAGATATAATGCTCTAGGTCAGAAGACGGACAACAACATGAAACAGACAAGATGAGGCCAAACATCATTTCAGTCAGTCATTCGTCAAATAGTCTGCAGTTTTGTTCCATTTCTGTTCGGGGGCCGGGTGGTGGGGGAGCGCTGGGCATAAAAAGCTTAGACTAAAGCTCTGGCACCCTGCTGGACATTACAAATCTCCTTGAGTTGTAATGAACAAGAAGGATGATAATGAAGATAAGATTAGATATATATATCGAGAGAGAGAGAGAGATAAATGTGAGTGGAGACCATAATAAATTGTTGTATTCCACTAATTGAGGTACTATACATGGATTTGCATTTTAATCAATATAATGTGTTGGAATGGTCTCGCCTAGATGTGATCATAACTGTCTATATATTTCCTGCCTAATATAGAATTCTGGCCATCTATCTTTCGTCATATTTATATTTGAACCTTTATCGAGATACTATGTATGGAACTGTATTTATACTGAGATACGTTGTAAATTATAAAAGAATGTTTCATTATTTTAATCAATATAATGTGTTGGAATGGTCTCGCCTAGATGTGATCATAACTGTCTATATATTTCCTGCCTAATATAGAATTCTGGCCATCTATCTTTCGTCATATTTATATTTGAACCTTTATCGAGATACTATGTATGGAAATGTATTTATACTGAGATACATTGTAAATTATAAAAGAATGTTTCATTATTTTAATCAATATAATGTGTTGGAATGGTCTCGCCTAGATGTGATCATAACTGTCTATATATTTCCTGCCTAATATAGAATTCTGGCCATCTATCTTTCGTCATATTTATATTTGAACCTTTATCGAGATACTATGTATGGAACTGTATTTATACTGAGATACGTTGTAAATTATAAAAGAATGTTTCATTATTTTAATCAATATAATGTGTTGGAATGGTCTCGCCTAGATGTGATCATAACTGTCTATATATTTCCTGCCTAATATAGAATTCTGGCCATCTATCTTTCGTCATATTTATATTTGAACCTTTATCGAGATACTATGTATGGAAATGTATTTATACTGAGATACATTGAAGATTGTAAAATAATTTTTCATTGTTTTAATCATTAAAATGTGTCATAATGGTTTTGTCTAGATGCTTTAGTTCACTCGGTTTGAGTAGAGGTTTTGAGGACTGAGTTTACGAGCGGGTTACAAAGTCGATGAACCTTCAGACGAGTTGGATTTGATATTTTGTAGAATTTTATAAAAAAAATATTTTAAATAGTATACTTCCAGTTGCGGTCCGGTTTGAACCATGGACCTAAACCTTGTTGACGAACCGGTCCACGATCATGGTTCGGTACGGTCAAACCGGTCCTCGGTCCTAAATGTCCAACCCTAGTTACGAGTTACTTTAATTGGGCCCAAATGGGCCTTTATTAATTTGGGCCGATATTAAGTATGGGCCCATCTTATCCACAATAAAAACTATCCCAAGGATAGAAGATCGTTTTCTTGCGCCGAGCTCGATCCATGGCGGCGGCAAGGATGGCGTTGCCGGCGATTTTCGCTGGAAATTCCTCGACGAAATCGAATCCGCTCGGCATGAGTGTTCGTATCCCGAACTACAGATGTAATTCTCTATCGATCTATCCTCGGCAAATCTCGTGGCGTTCTCTCCCGTTCGAACGATTGAGGAAGAAATTCTCGGTGGAGCGGACGTGCTTGGCTGTGGAGGAATCAGTGGAGACTAGTCAATCGGATGAAGGAGAGGGGGACAAGCGGCGGAAGCTGTACGTGGCTAATTTGCCATGGAATTTCACTGCGCCAGAAATGAGGGAGCTTTTCGGGCAGTGCGGCACCGTTGCGGATGTAGAGGTAGTCTTGATTTCTGTAGAATCGATTCACTTAGGGTTTAAATTTTGTTAGATTTTCGTTGACGCGTTCGATTCATGATGATGAAAGTTCAAGTCGAAAATTTTAGGTTTGCCCATTTATCTTAGTTTGAAGAGTGAAAAATCGTCATAAATAAACACTCGCTCAATCGTCATTACTACTATTATTTTGATTACCGAAGGACATTTGATTTTTTTTTTTGTTGTTGCCCAGATTATCAAGCAGAAGGGAGGTAGAGGGAAAGGTTTTGCGTTCATCACCATGAGTACTTCGGAGGAGGCCCAGGCTCTCATCGAGAAATTTGACTCATACGTAAGCATTTTGTTTTGTGATATTCAATGAACTCTCTTCTTTCTCTATCTCTATCTCATTCAATTGATGAAATGGGTGATGTATTTGATTGTTCTTCATTTGTGTTGGTAAGTATCTCGAGGCGATTCTTCATATTCACGAGGTATTTGATGCATCATAATCGTGAACGAGCATCATAAGATCTAATTAAGGAACGCTTAATTCTTCTTTCTGAATGTGCCCTCCTTTTTGCCATTGAATGAACTAATATCGTTCTTTGTCTTGTCTTTCTTTGGTCCAAATGATAAAAGTGGGAGTTGATGTGATTCTTCTTTATTTGTGGGGAAATTCCTTTAGATAAATCTTCAGTATCCTGAAATATTTCGTTTATTTAGTTCATGAATTGACAAACTTCTCCACCGTCTTTGTCATTCATGGTTGTCGCCATCATTGTCGTATAGCCTGTGCCTTGTCACTGACTGATAGCTCTATCCTGGATCAAATCACATGTTTTTTACTAACTGTTCACGTGTTTTTAATGTACAGGAGCTGCAAGAAAGAATAATCCGGGTTGAATTCGCAAAGAGCATGAAGAAGCCGCCTCGTCCGGCTAATGCCACCGTTGAATCTCGTCACAAAATCTATGTTTCCAACCTTTCTTGGAAGGTAAGATCAAATAATCTCAAAGAGTTCTTCGCTGGAAGCTCGTCGCCCGTGTCGGCGAGGGTGGTCTTCGACACACCCACCGGGAAGGCTGCTGGGTATGGCTTTGTCGCCTTCTCTACAGAGGAGGAGATGCAGGCTGCCATATCTGCATTGGATGGAAAGGTACAAACATTTCTTTTTTAAAGCAATAAAACCTTTTTTATTTAAATATCTCAGAAGTTTTTGGCTTCCCCAGATGCTAATAAAGTTAATTTTTACCATTTTTTCTATAAATAAATAACGTGTTTTATGTTTTTGTCAAATGTCATATTTTGATTGTTTGTACTTTCTCTAAAGAGTCATTTTACGTTTGTGTCAAATCTCTGATCTCAAAAGTTTTCGCTTGCCCAGAGCTAGAAAGCTGATTTCGTTCATTTTTTTACATAGTAAAGTTGATACTTTTATATTTCTCTCCTCTATAGTCATTTAACGCTGTGTCAAAATGTCTTATCTCAAAATTTTTGGCTTCCCCCAAAGGCCAATAAGTTTTTTCTTGCAATATTTCAAAATGCTTTAAATAAATATTCTTTTAAGTGTGTCCTTTTTAAGATAATCGATATGATGATCATAGTTTTAAACATATCTTCAATGATTGAATTCTATTCAGGAGCTGATGGGGAGGCCAGTTCGTTTGAAAGTTAGCGAGAGGAAGGATAGTTGACCAGAAATTATCTTTGCCTGGGATGGTTTGTGGAATTACAGAGGAATATTGTCAAGTAATTTTTTAATGTTTAACCCTTCAATTATTTTATTGAATAATCTGAGATTTTTCATAAGATATTATATCATAAGAAAATTCCGGCCAGCCTGTCCTTGCCAGGGTAGAAGAAAATTCCATTATTGCCCTTCCCGATGGTGACTTCCGCTTAATTAAAATTGCCTGATTTTTATGGTTGATACACAGTATTGGCTGATTTTTATTTGGTTTTTTTGGGATTTGAAAGAGTAAATCATTTTCTGTCATAATCAACGGTGATTCTTGGTTGATGCACAGGAATATTGGCTAATTTTTATATATTTTTTGGGTTAAGTGGAAGTGATTGGAGACAATAAATCAAACTAAAACAAGTGATAGAAGGTCCATGGTTCACAAATTTAAAATATGAAACCAATAGAATTTTAGAGAAAATTGAGAGAAATTACTGTAGAATTCAATTTCTTATCTGGTTTTCCGCTGGAGAGAAGTACTGAGAGGATCTATTATTCAAGATTAATCGCTGATCTAATACTAATTAGCTGGTTTTCCCCTGACTGATCTAATCTACTGCAGATCTAATCTTAAAGGTGACTGATTTTACTCTAAATGAAATTACTTTAAAACAATATAATAAATGGAGCAGGGTCACGAATTTAATTCCAAAGGGTATAAAACATTAGGAAATGTGAAAAATGCAATTAAATCAAATATTTTTTAAAGCATTTGCTTTTCCGATAGTGATGTTTGGGTTGGTCAGCGATCACCATCTGGGGTCCGCGATGTGTATATTTTATATAAAATTTCTCAATTTGTTTGCAAATATCCCAGTTTGAGGGTTGAAAGCTAATTTTACAAGGACTAGGATGGTTTTGTAATTTTGGCAAACTTCTGTTTTGAATAAATGAAAAATATTAAATTAGGAGTATCTTGATTTTAAACCTGCGCACAAGAAATTTAGAATATTTATGTATTTGAAAAGGATAAATCGTTGGGAAAATCTACCGAGCAATTTGTAATTGATTTTTTCTTTTGGGTTTTTTCTTAATAACGCGCCAGCTAATAAGCCTCTCATGTGAAAAGTGGGCCCCGCTATTCCCATCGTCGACCTACCTTCCTGTTCAAAAGAGAGAGTAAAAGTAGCAGAGCTCCTTTCTCTCTCTATCTCTCTCTACTTACAGAGAGAAAGAACCAAAAAAGAAGACTCTCTATCTCTACCAAAGTACCTAAAGGAGATGGACGTAGAGATAGAGAGATAGAGATAGAGATAGAGATAGAGATAGAGATATAGATAGAAATAGAGATGGAGATAGACATAGAGATGGAGATGGAGATAGAGATGTAGATGGAGATGGAGATGGAGATGGAGATAGTGATAGAGATGGAGATGGAGATGGAGATAGAGATGGAGATGGAGATGGAGATGGAGATGGAGATAGAGATGGAGATAGAGATGGAGATAGAGATGGAGATAGAGATAGAGATAGAGATAGAGACTGCGATGGAGATAGAGATAGAGACTGAGATGGAGATGGAGATATAGGTGAAGATGGAGATGTAGACGGAGATAGAGATAGAGATAAGATGAGATGGAGATAGAGATACAGGTGAAGATGGAGATGTAGACGGAGATAGAGATAGAGATAAGATGAGATGGAGATAGAGATATAGGTGAAGATGGAGATGGGGATAGAGAAAGGGATAGAAACATAGATGGAGATAGAGATAGAGAATGATAGGGATAGAGATAGCGAGAGATACGGAGAGAGAAAGAGAGAGAGAACCTATGTGGTCTTTTTCCTTCTTTTTACCCCACCTCTCTCTCTCTCTCTCTCTATCCCTCTCTCTCTCTCTTCGTATGGAGAGAGAGAAAGAGAGAGAAAAAGAAGGCTTGTTTCCACCACTCACTATTGAGTAGTTGGAGGTTGCTACCTTAAAGAAGAAAATGGAGTGAGAGACTTAGAGTTGGAGAGAGAGAGAGTCAGGAGGGAGAAAGAGACATGTCGTATAGAGAGAGAGTTGCTGGATTGAGTGGATCTTTTCCCTCTTTATGAAGAGAGAGAGATAGGTTTTGAGTTTTTGTTTTTGGCATTCCACGTGGCAGGGGCTACCTACTCTGCCAGTAGAGAGAGAGGGAAGTCAAATTTCCAATAAATATCCCTTCCAAAATTTCAATTCATAAGTAAATTTCAAACAATATTGAATTTTTTCATAGAAAACAAAATATCCCCCTTCTCTAATATACTGGAAATTGTTAACTGAAATTAATTCTTTTATAAATTGAATAAACGAAAAAAGTAAAAATTAGACAACCCTCTTACCCCTACTACTTAAACAAAGGGCCAAATGATTTACTTCTTTTCCAAGCTCCACGAAGAATAAAAGAAAATACTCAAAACTTTCTGATTCCTTTGACAGCTCCCATTTCTTTTTAAATTAGGAACAAAACAATTCTGTCTCCCTCTCTCTCATTATCTGTCTACTCTCTCTCTCTCTCTCTCTCTCTCTCTTCTCTTTCTTCCTCTCTCTTTTCTAACTCTCTCTTTTACTCTCTATTTTCCAACTTTCTCTTTTCCTCTCTATCTTCCAACTCTTTCTCTTTTCCCCTCTATTTTCCAACTCTTTCTCTCTCTTCCTCTCCATTTTCCAACTCTCTCTCTTCTACCTTTTCTCTCTCTTCCTCTCTCTTTCTCTCTTCCTCTCTATTTACCAAATCTTTCTCTCGTCTCTCTCTTTTGCCTCTCTTTCTTTCTCTCTTTCTATTTCTCTCTCGTCCTCTCTATTTTTCCAACTCTTTCTCTCTTATCTCTCTCTCTCTCTCTATTTCTCCTTCTTCCTCTCTATTTCTCCTCTCTATTTTTTCCAACTCTTTCTCTCCTCTCTTTCTTTCTTTCTCTCTTCTATCTCTTTCTTCCTTTCTCGCTTCGCTCTTCTCTTCTCTCTCGTTCTCTCTCACACATTATCTGTCGGCTTCCTCTCTCTCTCTCTCTCTCATTCTGTCGGGTTCCCCTCCCTCTCCCTGCTTTCTCACTCATCATACATCTCTCTCCACTTTCTCTCTCTCTCGCTCATTATCTGTCGTCTTCCTTTCTCCCCCTCTCTCATCATACATCTCTCTAGCTCTAGCTCTGGCTCTATCTCTATCTCCATCTCTCTCTCTCCTGCAGGATTACCCCTCTTCCCAGAAGAGATATCTCCTCTCCCCATTTTTTTTTCTCTCTCTCTCATTATCTGTCGTCTTCCTCTCTCCCCTCTCTCATCATACATCTCTCTACCTCCATCTCTCTCTCCTGCAGGATAACCCTTCTTCCCAGAAGAGATATCTCCTCTCCCCTCTTTTTTTTTTCTCTCTCTCTCATTAACTGTCGTCTTCCTCTCTCCCCCTCTCTCATCATACATCTCTCTAGCTCTAGCAGCGTCTCCGTCGCTATCTCCATCTCTCTCTCCTGCAGTATTACCCTTCTTCTTCCCACTTTCTCTCTCTCTCTCTCTCTCTCTCTCTTTCTCTCTCTCTCTTTCTCTCTTTCTCTCATTATCTGTCGCGTTCCTCTCTCCCCATCATACATCTCTCTAACTCTAGCAGCGTCTCCATCACCATCTCCATCTCTCTTTCCTGCAGTATTACCCCTTTTCTTCCCAGAAGAGATATCTCCTCTCCCCAGTCTCTCTCTCTCTCTCTCATTATCAGTCGCGTCCCTCTCTCCCCATCATACATCTCTCTAGCTCTAGCAGCGTCTCCATCGCCATCTCCATCTCTCTCTCCTGCAGGACTACCCATCTTCTTCCCACTTTCTCTTTCTCTCTCTCTCTCATTATCTGTCGCGTCCCTCTCTCCCCATCATACTTCTCTCTAGCTCTAGCAGCGTCTCCATCGCCATCTTCATCTCTCTCTCCTGCAGGACAACCCATCTTCTTCCCACTTTCTCTCTCTCTCTCGTTCTCTCTCTCATTATCTGTCGCGTTCCTCTCTCCCCATCATACATCTCTCTAGCTCTAGCAGGGTCTCCATCGCCATCTCCATCTCTCTCTCCTGCACGACCACCCATCTCCTTCCCAGAAGAGATATCTCGTCGCAGAGAGCGCGAGATCTCCCATGGCGGGAAGCGGCGGTGGCGCCGCCACGGACGAGTGCTCGCGGGCGGTGTGCACGGTGTACTGCCCGCAATTCTGCGACATAACGGTGCTCTTTCCGCCGCCGTCGCCGCTGGGCTTGGGCGAGAGCTCCTTCTCTCTCTCTCTATCTCCTCTGCTCATCGCTCTCATCGCCATCCTCGCCGCCGCCGTCCTCCTCGCCGCGTACAACCTCGCCGCCGCCCGCCTCCGCCGCCGCCGCCGCCGCCGCCTCGCCGGCCCGGCAGTCCCCTCCTCCTCCTTCCGCCGCGACGCCGCCGCTGCCGCCGGCGGAGGCGGCCTGGACGAGTCCACTATGAGGCGGATCGCTGTCTGCAGGTACAACTCCGTCATCCGTCATCCGTCATCCCTTTCATACTTCATAATTTCACCGGCATCCGCCATACTTTCATTGTCATCCGTCATTCATCATACTTCTATCGTTCTCCGTCATCTGTCATCCTTCATTCACCATACCTTCATTGTCCTCCGCGTCATTCATCATACTTTCATTGTCACCCATCATCCGTCATCCATCATTCATCATATTTTCATTGTCACCCATCATCCGTCATCCATCATTCATCATATTTTCATTGTCACCCATCATCCGTCATCCATCATTCATCATATTTTCATTGTCACCCATCATCCGTCATCCATCATTCATCATACTTTCATTGTCACCCAGAATCCGTCATCAGTCATACTTTCATTGTCATCCATCATCCGTCATTCATCATACTTTCATTGTCATCAGTCATCCATCATCCATCATACTTTCATCGTCATCCTTCATCCTTGATCCGTCAGTCATCATACTTTCATCGCCATCTGTCATCGGTCATTCATCATACTTTCATTGTCACCCGTTATCCGTCATCCATCATTCATCATACTTCCATTGTCATCCGTCATCAGTCATACTTTCATTGTCATCCATCATCCGTCATCCTTCATCCACCATACTTTCATCGTCATCCTACCGGCATCACCGTCAACGTGATCAGTTACCCTTCATCGGCATCCTTTCATCATCGCCGCTGACGTCATCAGTTATCCTTCATCGGCATCCTTTCATCATTGCCGCCAACGTCATCTGTTATCCTTCATCGGCATCCTTTCATCATCACCGTCAACGTCATCTGTCATCCTTCATTGGCATCAGCATTGTCATCTGTCATCATCTCATCCATCATCCTCCCTCAACATCGGCATCGGCATCGGTTTCATCATCCATTATCATTTCATTGTCATCTACCATCCATCTCTGTTAATATTCCTGAACTGGTTGACAAGCACCGTCTGACACATTGAAGTCAACGGCATATCCTTCAACCATTATAGTCATCATACTCTCATCAATTACGTGATGTTGATGAATGAGGTAGTAAAAAAGGTTGACATTTTACGAGTCTACCGTGATGCAGATCACTGTCTGGAGGTAGAACTCCCCATTCGTCATCCGTCATCTGTCATCCATCATCCATGATCCGCTGTTGTTGATGTTCATGAACTGGTTGACTTCAACATGTCAAACCATCCTCTTCATCGCCATCGTCATCAGTCATCATTTCACGTGCTGTTGTTGATATTCATGAACTGGATGACAATCATGGTTTGACATATTGAATTCAACTTCATATCCTACAACCATTATAGTCATCCTCCCCTTGTCGATAGACATGGTCGCTCTGTTCTGTTCGTTTTAAACGAACAAAAAATTCGCACAAAAGAACCGCACAGGGCGTTGTTCTTTGTTATGTTTTTTTTTTTTCAAAAACGAATAAAATTCGCACATTCGCACAAAACTAGAAAAAAATTCGCACAAAGCGAACAAAAGAACCGCTCACTGGTTTGTGCGATGTTCTGTTCGAATTTGTTTTTGTTCTGTTCGGAAAACCGAACAGAACTAACAATTCGCACAAAAAGAACACAACAACAATGTCTACTTGTGGATGACTGTAATGGTTGACGTGTGAGGTTGTAAAAAAGGCTGACATTTTAGGTCTGATATGAGGCAGATCTCTGTCTGCAGGTAGAACTCCCCCATTTGTCATCCGTCATCAGTCATTGTTCATATTTTTAAACTGGTTGACGATGACGGCTTGACCTGTTGAAATCATCACTGGATATTCTTGATCAAAGGTTCTGTATCTGACTAAATGTGACCATGGTAATGAAAGAGGTCAATGTCAACAAAGTAGATGACGTTGACGTGACAGTTGACATAAGGGATGGCTGTGAACCACATTGTCATTGCCAACCATATGATGTAACGGCAGGAGGATGGATGCCTGTTGAGGGAGGGGAATGAATGGTCATTCGTTCAGTCATCCATTTAGAGGACTTATTTTCAACTGTCATTCATCTGCATTTTGTCATTGTCACCATTCTCATCATCAGTCTCGTTCACTCCTTCACTCATGGCGAAGAATGGAATGTGATGAAAGAAATAATGGAAATGACTCCCTCCCTCTCTTGTCATCCCTTTATCATTTTGTGTCATCATTCATCTGTCATCTCAGAGAGATGATTGATGACTAATGATAGAAATGACTTCATCCTCTGTCTGTCATTTTCTGTCATCATTCATCTGCTCTGACCTTGTTTGGTCCCGTCATGTCGTCAAACTCTGCTCCATTAGTCATTTTTTATCATCCCACCTTCCCATTCTATATCCTTGGACGCGAAAAGAACCTTATGAAAATACATTGTCATATTCATACTCAATGTCATCAACATGGCCAAGGTTGATGTGAGGAGAATTCTATCTGCAGGTACAAGAAGGAAGAAGGGCTGGTCATGGCAGAGGAGTGTCCAGTCTGCTTGGCCGAGTTTCGTGAGGGAGAGAGTCTTCGTCTTTTGCCAGACTGCCTACATGCCTTCCACCTTGCCTGCATAGATCCATGGCTGAAGGCCAACACCAGTTGTCCCATTTGTCGAGCCACCATAGATCTTTCCTCTCCCCCTCCTCCTCCTCCTCAGCTACCACCACGGCTTCCACTGCCGCTGGCCCCACCGACAGAGACAAAAGCTCCAGCGACTAGCGGCACCCATTCTTCCGAGGTGTGATGATTTTAGTGAAGAGATTCTGGAAACTTCATCCTCTGCATACGGCAGAGTAGTCCATGGTGTTTGATGAGGCGCCGAATTCAACTGTTGTTATGCCCTATAAATAGCCTCTGCAATCACTTCTAAGATTTACTTCTTGGAATCATAGTGAAAGGACATGTCACTGTTTCTTCCTCCCTTTTGTATCTTAATTTAGAGTTGTCTATCCTCATATCTTGCTAGGAGGATTGACCTTGAACCGGTCGGAAAGGATTTCTTAGATCTTAGATGGAAAAGTTTATGTTTTCAGATTTTGCTTGTAAAAGGACCATAAGAATGTATGATGATGGGACAAAGGTAATATGGGACATTCGATTGAATCATGGACTGCATTTAGAGTGTTCCGGAAATTTGTTACTAAATGTATCAGTTAAGGGTTTTGGAGATTAGGCAGTAATAAAATGGGGGTTCATTTGTTTGATGTCTGCATTTAGAGTGATTGTCATGAAGGGATAAACAGGGGTTTATAGAGATAATGCAGCTTTTAATGAGGATAAATTGCATGGGCGGTGGGATGAAGTATTGGGCTTGGTGATATCAAAGAATTGAAGTCTCATAAGATAACGAGTTGAACTCTAAGATTAGAGAGAGCTTTATACATTGCTATGGTGAAACAATCAACAAAGATCATGTGGGTGATATCTTGCATGATTACTTGCACATAGAAACAGATAACCCACGCATAGGGGAATTTGTGTTTTTGTAATTGATTTTATAGAATGCAGCTAATGATGAAAATTTTCACAAAAATCATGCGCATGCTTTGTATACCTCAGAATCAGGTTATAAAGATATCTTTACAGAAATATCGCACACAAACACCGAGTAATATAGGTTCATGTGACTCTTCTTTCAATGTTCCAGTTTTATCAGATACACCAAAGAGATACATAGAGAATTTCATGTTCATGTAGACGGATTTATAACATTGAAGGGTTTGAGAATGTAATGGTGCAACTTGTGACAGAAACATATGTGTGTGCATTATACATGAAAAAAAAAGTCATGGTCGCATCCAGATTGTAAGTTCTCACATTTATATATCACTGTATATCCATTGGGGTGAGATTTTCTCTAGGAGTAATACCATTCAATTTTCAGTGAGAGGGTTTATATAATGCTGTTGTGAAATTAGTAACCTCTATGCCAAATTTGTAATCTTTTTAGGGCATCATGCTAGATATACCAGTTGGACAAGGGTCAGTTTGCTACAGGCAATAAGGGAAGTTATTTTTAATCTGGCTTGTGCACTGATTGACTTTCTTTGATATGACTTTCTTCTTATTCACATTCCTCTTATTTAAGTTCTCCAATTTAATGGTATCATATCTCACATTCGATATGACTTTCTTCTTATTTAAGCTCATAGATTAACTATTTTTGTGCATGAGTCTAAGAGACATGTTCCTCGAATTATCTGTCGTCAATTCATATATTAATGTCCACAGGAATTTGACAATATTTCCCTTTATGCTAGCATACAAATATCCTCATCAAATTTTTGGCGAGTATTGATATTGAGCCGAGATATCTCTCTCAGAACTTCCTTCAAAGGAAAAAAATGTGTCAACCATACAGAGCATTGGGTAAAATATGAGTTTCTGGACTCTAAGTTTAATTCTTCATCTCCAATAATAATCTCTGGATAGAGTCATCTATTGGTGACATGCCCACTAACTTTGACCATAATCTTCTGAAATGTTTCCACAAAGGGTTGTCCATTGAATCTCTAGATTTCATTCTTTTTACCCTTTGTTCCAATTCATTTATTCATGTGCATCTGACCTATATTTCTTCAATTTTATGTGTCCATCTGCTTGTATGATACCTTATTATCATTCCTCTCATAGTGGTCTCCTTACATACTTGATTAAATATAGTTGTTTTAAAAATATTTTTGATCAAATTATGTAGACTTCCAAAATTACAACATAGTCAAATCCAGAATATAAAATATCGATATATTTGAAATATTATTCATTAATAGAATGTCAATGAATCCATTTCCATCATTATGCAGTGCATAGTAATCTAATGTAATTGAATACACAAAATTCTTCCAAGAGCTAAATCCAAAACTTATATAAAGCTTATTAAGATTGAAGCTACAAAAATTGTAGAATTCCTGCACAGGAAATGCTTATGTGGAAATCATATGTATAAAAGGTTGGGGCTTGACCAGTGGTCAAGTGTTCTTGGCCAATAAATATTATACAACAGTGCTTATAAGGCAAAGGGTCTGAATGGGTATGCGAGAAGGCCAAGGTAGCTGATGGGAGAAATCACGTGGTTGTTTTAACACAACATTTATCAGTAAGAAAATAAAATTCTGATCTCACTCAAATGTATAAAATTGAGTACGATTATGAGTATGGGTGCAATCAAAAAAGAGCTTTTTAAATTTTTTTAAAGTTTTTAAAATAGTTGACTTGGTCAAAATATTGTTGTACCAAATGAATAAGAATTAAAATAATACTTTTATACTTAAATTTACGAATAAGTCTAATCCAATGAAGACATTAGGATCAAAATTGAATTTAAAGTCTGCTAAAAAATGAATGATCAAGTCAAACCATGCAAGTGTGTTGATCACGTCAACTCATAAATTTAAAGGGAGAATTTTTATGATTTTATATTTCCGGAAAGAGGATGCTGAAGAAATTATTAGAAATATTCTTTGTGAAATAATTATAGCTCTTAAATAAGAAGAAAATCAATGGGCAATTAAAATCCTTGAGGTTGACTAACTTATTGACTTCAGTTGAATTGAGGGCGAAATGGTAATATACTTTTACAAAAATTATATTTCAAGAAACTAGAGAGATAAAGGATAATAATCATTTAAATACTAATATTATGAAATAGATATATAACTTAGAAAATTCATATGTTTTAGTTTATAGCAAATTTTGAATGAAATTGTCTCCATCGGTTTCCAAATTTCATGTTATTTAAATCCATGCCACATAAAATAAAGAATTAGACATAAAAATGTTAGTTTACATGAATCACTAGTTTGACTTTTTGAAGTCATGCTAGGAGCACTTTGAAAGTTGACTTTGGTTCTTCTAATCTTTGCCTTTTTTTTCTTTGCATCCTTGTTAAGTTAAATGGTTTGACCTTGGGAAGGTCAAACATGGCACTGATATAATTAACCTTCAACTAACATAAAAATTTAGACTTAGTGAAATGGCATGGTAATGGTGAAAATATCATAAAAATATAGTATCCATCACAATCATGAGAATTATAAATTAAATTTAGTAAAGGATGATATAAATGAATGCATAATATGCATATTATTGTAACCCCCCCCCCCCAAATATATTATTATGATTTGTGTTATTGCTCCTACTCTGGATGGATATGTTCATTAAGATTGCATTCTCCTTGTTAATTTACTGGTAAAAATAAAAAATACCCGCAATGAGAGTTGATGGGATCATATTGGCTATGTGATTGACATTTATTAAATTAAAAGTGACAAGAATAAAAAAATGTTATTCCAAGAAAATTACTAAAATAGATTATTAACTTGTTAATAAAGATAAAAACTAGAAGCGACATTAAAAAAAACCATGAAAATGATACCATTTATTGTGCTTATGGGATTTCTATGTCAATTTTGGCTCCATTGATTATTTGAATGAAAAATTGATAGGTAGAAAAATCCTTGAAAACCATTAAATCCAAAAAATCAGAATACCACTCTAAAAATATATGTAATCCTAAATATAATAACACCCATGTATAGTTATTTTGATGCATAAGAATATTTAACTTTCATAGTATTAGCCCAATAATTTGTGTGTTATCAGATAATAACAAAGGGATCTATCTCTTGACTACAGATGCTAATTCAATCAATTTAGATCTCAAATTGGCAAAATATGTTTTTCAGGATAGTTGGGTAATATCCACGTCTATGGAAAATATGTTCTGTCCAACACCACTTGAGTGTTGATAGAACTACCCTTATTTCTCTCAAATTTCAGCTATAAAAAATATATAATATATATTAACTATATAAATAATACTATATCTATATAAATCATATTCTACCACTATAGTCGACCTTATAATGATATATAGATATAATCCTTGTTAATTGCTCTTACTAGCCCCTTTATCCTTATTTAACCTCTCTCCCTATCTAGCTATTTAATTATATTATAATTAGATAATTCCTTCTTATCTCCCCAAATCTCCTAATCTTAATCTTAAATTCTTAGCATAAATAAATACTTCTCTAGCTCACTTATCTGCATCTAATTAAATAATCTTTCCTTCTCTATCAAATTTATATTCCCATTCTTCTTCTTCTTCTTTCCTCTTATTAAATAATTACTCTTATTAAGTAACTACTCACTAAGGATAAATCTATTCTTCACTATCTAATTAAGTCATAATATTCTTTATTATTATACCTATCTTCTATCTTGTATCAATAGTATCTTACTATTATATCTATCTTATTAGTTTTAGCTACTTCTTCACTACCTATACTAATATCATCCTTTACTCTAACACTATTAATCCATCCCAACATCCTACTTTCTTATTATCTTTAATATTACTATTATAAATCATACTTGGTATTCTCTCCTTCCTATCTAATATTTTATCACTTACTAACTACTTATCACTTGTTATACTCATTATCCTTATATTAGTACCTCTTTTTTACTAAAAATCAATTATTAAATACACCTCTAAAGGCCAGTCACTGCGTAGACGATCTTTCTCTAACTATAAGTCTGTGTGAGTTTATATCTTTTATCAAATTTATTTCATTGTAGGCAACTTAAAATTACAACGGCATTAAAAATTAATACGCAATTTGCCTTCATTACTCCACCAACCCAACTTGAAGATTATAACGAGGACCATGCATGAGTCTATAACCTTCACTCTATGGCTCAGATTTTGACATAGACATTTCCCTTTGGTCTCTACTTTTAGGGTACATCATAGACATTAATGTTTAAATATCTGATTATCAAAATAATCATGAACGAGTATTTTGTATATATCATATGTGCTGTGTGGATATTATCATCTCACATATTCAAGCTCAGTATCTATTTTTTTGTGATCTAGATTTAGGAAAATCTGCATTTAGATTCACCTACTTCATCAACTATCAACATAATACACCATCAACCATTCCATATGAAAATTTTTAAAAATTTAAACCAAATAAAAAATGTAACATATTTGAAAAAATGAAATCACATTAAAATTTGCAATCAAAATAAAATTACATAAAAACGTGTAATCACATTAAATCAAACATCAAACATTTCTAACATCATTTAAAAGTTATTGTGATTTTGACATACCTGAACTAACATGAAGATATATGTATATTTTAATGTCAGCACCAACTGACCATTGGAAAAATATTGAAATTATTTACAGGCCTGGTTTTAGACAATGCCATGAACGTGAGCACCTTTGGATCTACATATTTATATCAAAAACATCCAAAATTCAAATATCCAACATCCATATTTTAATTTTGAAAGTAATTAATGATTTTGGAAATTTAAAATTAACATAAAAATAGACATTTTATATTGTTTGTGCTCATTGATTGGAGAAAAATAAAACACTACACTTACATGCCTTGTTTTAGACTATGCCGTTAGCATGAACAGATTTGGATCTACATCTTCAGACTTCAAACATTTAAACTATCCAATATCCACATTGTACCTTTAAAAAATATTATGATTGTGGCATATTTCAACTAATATAAAAATACACATTTTATAAAGTATGTTCCAATTGATTGGAGAAAAATAAAAGAAAACATTTACAAGCCTTGTTTTAGAATATGCAATGACCAGAATAGGATCAACATATTCAGACATTAAACATCCAACATTTAAAATTTCCAATATCCATATTCCATTTTAAATTTATTATAATACAAGGATTCATGAAATAACATGAATGATAGTATAGTGCATAAATCCGGCACCAATTGCCCGGAGAATAGAAAATATTTTATAAAGTCAGCACCAATCGATCGTAAATAAATATTAGAAAAAAACTACAGCTCTGATTTCCAACTTCACCATGAATGTGATTAGTTTTGGATCTTCATCTTCAAACACTAAACACCCAAAATTAATAATACCCAACATCCAGATTGTAGTTTTAAATGTAATTGTGGTTTCGGTTTTGATGAACTAAGAAGAAGAATTTTATATATTTTATAAACTCGGCACCAATCCACCGTAGAATAAATCACAAAAAATATTTACAGCTTCGATCTTAGACTACACCGTGAACGTGATCAGCTTCGGATCTACAACTTTATATGCTAAACATCCAAAATCTTAACTACCCAACATAAAAATTGTAGTTTTAAATGTTTTTGTGACTTCAGCGTTCATGAACAAAGAAGAATAATTTTAGATATTTTATAAACTCGGCACCAATCCATCGTAGAATAAATCATAGAAAACATTTACCGCTTTGATCTTAGACTACACCATGAACGTGACCAGCTTCTAATCTTCATCTTCAAACAGTAAACATCCAAAGTTTAAAATACCCAACATCGAGATTGCAGTTTTGATTTCGGTATTCATGACCAAAGAAGAATAATTTTAGATATTTTATAAACTCGGCACCAATCCATCGTAGAATAAATCATAGAAAACATTTACCGCTTTGATCTTAGACTACACCATGAACGTGACCAGCTTCTAATCTTCATCTTCAAACAGTAAACATCCAAAGTTTAAAATACCCAACATCGAGATTGCAGTTTTGATTTCGGTATTCACGAACAAAGAAGAATAATTTTATATATTTTATACACTCGGCACCAATCCATCGTAGAATAAATCATAGAAAACATTTACCGCTTTGATCTTAAACTACACCATGAACGTGACCAGCTTCTAATCTTCATCTTCAAACAGTAAACATCCAAAGTTTAAAATACCCAACATCGAGATTGCAGTTTTGATTTCGGTATTCACGAACAAAGAAGAATAATTTTATATATTTTATACACTCGGCACCAATCCATCGTAGAATAAATCATAGAAAACATTTACCGCTTTGATCTTAAACTACACCATGAACGTGACCAGCTTCTAATCTTCATCTTCAAACAGTAAACATCCAAAGTTTAAAATACCCAACATCGAGATTGCAGTTTTGATTTCGGTATTCACGAACAAAGAAGAATAATTTTATATATTTTATACACTCGGCACCAATCCATCGTAGAATAAATCATAGAAAACATTTACCGCTTTGATCTTAAACTACACCATGAACGTGACCAGCTTCTAATCTTCATCTTCAAACAGTAAACATCCAAAGTTTAAAATACCCAACATCGAGATTGCAGTTTTGATTTCGGTATTCACGAACAAAGAAGAATAATTTTATATATTTTATAAACTCGGCACCAATCGACCGTAGAATAAATCATAGAAAACATTTACCGCTTTGATCTTAAACTACACCATGAACGTGACCAGCTTCTAATCTTCATCTTCAAACAGTAAACATCCAAAGTTTAAAATACCCAACATCGAGATTGCAGTTTTGATTTCGGTATTCACGAACAAAGAAGAATAATTTTATATATTTTATAAACTCGGCACCAATCGACCGTAGAATAAATGATATAAAACATTTACAGCTTCGATCTTAGATTACACCATGAACGTGACCAGTTTTGGATCTACATCTTCCGGCGGTGGCCGCCGACACACGGCCGACGTCGGCGGCAGCGCCGCTGCCATTTCCCGGGCAACGCGCATGTATTCGGCGAACGGCGGCGCTGTCGCCGCCGTCAGCGGCGGCGCCGCCAAGCGGCCTCGCACGAACTCCCAATTGCCGGTTCTCCAGTCGAAGTCGTAGAGAGGGAGAAAGCGTGGGGCGTGCTCTGCTATAAATTCTATGGCGTCCAATACGAAGTCCAGTTCTTCGTAGGACGTGTAGTAGGAGAAGCTCACCCTTGTGAAGCCCGGCTTCATGCCCAGGTATCCCTGCACAGGATGAGTAGATGATGATGATGGTTGATGATAAAATTGTAATGACCATGATGATGATGGTTGATGGTAGTGATGTTGAAGAAGATGATGAGGAGAGCGATGGTCCTGGGTATTTTGATGAAGATGATGACGGTGATGAGAATGTTGGCCATGGGTATGTTGATGCCGACGATGATAATTATTCTGAACATGATGGTGATGAGAATGTTGGTCATGGGTATGTTTACGCAGAGGATGATAATTATTCTGAACATGACGACGATGGTTGATGGTACCGATGTCGAAGAAGATGATGAGGATAATGGTGGTGTTCGCTGTGGTGGCGATGGGATGTTGAAGACGATGATGATGAGCATGGTGGTCATGGGTATGTTGACGATGATGATAATAATTATTCTGAATATGATGATGTCGGCTGATGGTAATGATGTTGAAGAAGATGACGAGGAGAATGATGTCATGGTTGTGGCGGCGGATGGGATGTTGAAGACGATGGTGAGGAAGATGATGATAAAGAGCATGTTGGTCATAGTTATGTTGATGATTAATATTCTTGTGATTCGACATAAGACGAAGAAGAAGATGGTAAGGCTGATGAATAAGAAGAAAAAGAAGAATCCGAAGAAGGTGATGATGATGAAGTTAATGTATAAGAAGAAAGCGATGATGATGAAGATGAATAAAAAGGTGATGAATAGGACAATAAGAAGGCGGTCATGATAATGATGATGAATAAGAAGAAGACAATAATCAATATGAAGAATAAAGAAGAAGGTGATGATGTTGAATCACAAGAATAAGAAGAAGGTGATGACGATGATGATGATGAATAAGAAGAAGAATAAGAAGGAGATGATGGTGAATGAGAAGAATAACAAAACGGCGATGATGATGATGATGATGATGATGATGATGATGATGATGATAATGATAATGATGATGATGATGGGGAAGAAGACGAGCAAAAGCTACCTTCTGAATGACAGCGCGGTATGCAAGCGACTGCTCCCGGGAGATACCGAGCAAGAGATGGCCGTAAGGCCCAGCGCAGGCACATCCCCCGCGAGCTTGTATGCCGAAGATATCGTTCAAAAGCCTGGTCGCAAAGTGACAGTTCAAATGCTTCTCTTCTCCTTCATCTCCTCCTGGAAAGACGATGAAGGAGATTATGGGGAGTCTCTCGCCGCTCCCTCCCCCCAAAACCCTTATTCTCTTGTTCTCTAACAGCCTCGCCATCGCCCGCCGCCGTAGCTCCGCCTCTCGCCTCCTTATCAACTGCTCGCCGGCGAAGGACTTCACGGCGAAGGCCAGCGCCGCGCGTAGCTTCTGCACTATCGGCGGCGTCCCCGCGTCTTCTCTCTCTTCCAAGTTCTCGCAGTAGAGTGTCTCCTGCTTCAAAACCCATAGGAAAAAATGATGAACAACTCGAGCTCCATGGATTTTTTTTTGCGGGTTTCTCTTCATCTCTAACAATCCAGTTCCTGTTCTTTTGAGCTATCGTAGAAACCCACTAAGCTGATTCAATTATCACGGGATTTATACGTTTCAATTAGTTGTGGGGATTGCATGCTCTTTGAAGAATGGGTTGAGTTTGAATCTCCTAAATGGGCAATAACAAGCAATATAATAGACTTTCAACTATTAAAAAAGTCCTAGTTAAGTGACGTAGCTATGTTTATAATGTGATTTTTGACTTAATCTAAACTCTACGATGTATAAATAATTGAATGAAATCAATCGAGTTCGTGTTCTTTTGAGCTATCGTAGAATCCCACTAAGCTGATTCAATTGTCGCGGGATTTATTCGTTTCAATTAGTTGTGGGGATTGTATGTTCTTCGAAGAACGACTCTGTTTTAAGTTCTTTGAAGAATGGGTTGAGTTTGAATCTCCTAATTGACAATAGCAAGTAATATAATAGACTTTCGCCTATCAAAAAGTCCCATTTAAGAGACATAGCTATGTTAATAATGTGATTTTTGACTTGATCTAAACTCTATGATGTATAAATTCTTGAATGAAATCAATCGGAGTTAGTGTAAGAAGATAATTGGTGTTTATGAAGATGGGTACCTCTTCGTGATAGCCATTGACGTAGAGGACGGTGCCACCGCCGCTGGTGGAGGGGGCTTGGCCGTTGAGGAGGTAGAGATCGTCTCTCATGAGAAGAATTCCAGGGCTGCCTGGGCCTCCCAGGAACTTATGTGGGCTAAGGAAGACGGCGTCGTAGCCGTCTTCTTCTCCTGACTTCATGTCAATCTCTGCATACGGCCCACTGGTTCGAACCAGAGGAAGAAGACGAGGTTTTAGTGTTTGCGGATTTTGAGATGAAGAAGAAGATTATACAAAGAAGACGGGTTTATGAATTACAAGAATAGAAAGAAGAAGGAGAATAAGAAGAAGAATTAATGAAAAAGAACAAGGCGTTATGAAGAAGAAGAAGAAGAAGAAGACGAAGAAGAAGAAGAAGAAGATGATGATGATGAAATTGAATGTGACTGAGGAAGTTGAAAAAGAAGAAGAACATGAAGGAGACTGAAGAAGAGGACTTTCTGAGAAGTAAAATGAGAATAAATGAGAAAGAAAAAAACTTATGACTTATGAAAAAGGAAGACTTTATGATAATGATGATGACTTTATGAAGGAGAACAAAAGGACAGTAAAAAGAAGAAGATTTTACAAAAAAGATGACTTCACGATGATGAAGAAAAAAACTCAACGAAGAAGAACAAGAAGAAGGCTCGACGAAGAACAAGAGAAAGACTTAATTTTGATGATGAAGAAGAAGAATAAGAAGAAGAAGAAGAAGAAGAAGAAACCAAGATTTAGGATTTAGTGTGTTGGCACCTGCAGGCGAAGTCGAAGCAAGCGTAGGCGCCATAGCGATGGAGCAACCTCGCAACGGCGCGAGTATCAGTGAAGATACCAGTAACATTGCTGCAGGCGGAGAAGGACCCAAGCTTAGGCCGTCCGGCAAACTCCGGCGAGAGCAGTGCCGTCTCAAGAGCGGCGAGATCAACATGGCCAGATTCATCAAGCCCAATTTCAACCACATCAGCGAGACTCTCCCGCCACGAGAGAAGGTTCGAGTGGTGCTCGTAGGGCCCGAGGAAGACGACCCATCTCTGGTGAAGTGGAATTGTCTGAAGAAGAAGATGGCGTAGATTTGGCGGGGCTGTAATTCCCATAACTTCTTGAAGGCGTTTGATCGCTGCCGTTGAGCCGGAACCGCAGAAGAGAAGGACGTCGTGTGGACCAGCCCCCATACAGCGTTTGATGTAGCTGTTGGCCTGCTTTACTAGCTCGCTGGTGTGGAGCCCCACGTAGCTGTCCTCCGTATGCGTGTTCCCTGCACGGTATTGATGATGGTATCAGTGATGACGGTATAAATTGATGGTATTATTGATGATCGATAGCGACGGGGAACATGGGTTCGCGGAAGAACTTTGTGATTGTGGTTAATGATTGAGTGTTCTCGATTATGTCCCATCCAATATGATGATGATAAGAAGAAGAAGCAGATGGCAATAACAATAATAATAAGATAATAATACGAATACGAGTGAAAAGCAGAAGAAGATTAGAATGATAATAATTAATAATGCGAATAAGAATAAGAAGCCGAAGATATTAATAATAATAGGAATAATAATAATAATAATAAGAAGAAGATAGTAATACGATTAAGACTAAGAAGCAGAAGAAGATAAAAATAATAATAGTAAGAGGAGCAAGAAGAAGAAGAAGAAGATATTAATACGTTTAAGACTAAGAAGCAGAAGATAATAATAATAATAGTAATATGAGAAAGAGGAAGAAGAAGAAGAAGAAGAAGAAGATATTAATACGATTAAGACTAAGAAGCAGAAGAAGATAATTATAATAATAAGATGAGAAGGAGGAAGAAGAAGAAGATATTAATACGATTAAGACTAAGAAGCAGAAGAAGATAATTATAATAATAAGATTAGAAGGAGGAAGAAGAAGAAGATATTAATACGATTAAGACTAAGAAGCAGAAGAAAATAATAATAATAATTATTATAGTAAGATGAGGAGGAGGAAGAAGAAGAAGATATTAATACGATTTAGACTAAGAAGCAGAAGAAAATAATAATAATAATAGTTAGATGAGGAGGAGGAAGAAGAAGATAATACGAATTGTAATAATAATAATTGAAAAACGAATAAGAAGAAGAAGAGGATAATAATAATAAGAATACGGAGGAGAACAAAACGAGGAGGAAGAAGAAGAAGGCAGAATTAACTCACAATCATACTAAGAAGAAAAAGAAGAAGAGGGCGAAGACGAACTAACCATAGAAAGGAAGAACATCCGTCATCAGATAATCTTCAACGAAGCGGAGAAATCTCCCGGAAGCCGTATGATCACAGTACGTGATTTTCCGCCGGCCAAACGGAGATTCAAACTCCGCTTCCGCTCCCACCACCTGCCCTTTCAACCACTCCACTTTGCTCTCCTCTTCTCCTCCTTTCTCTTCCCCCCATCTCTCCACTATCCCCCCCAAACTCTTCCCCATCTTCCCCTTCGCCATCTCCGCCGCTCCCACCGGCGGCGCCACCATCACTGGCATTTCCCTCCTCTCGCAAAGAACAAATCTTTACCCAATTCAAGAAACAGTTATCTAGCCTTGGTCTTTCCCTTCTCTCCCTTCTTCTCTTCTATTATAGCGAGCTTCTCTCGTTCAAAGCCCACAGTTCTCTCGCTATTCTGTGAGCTCTCCACCCGCTCCTGGTCTGGGAAGCTCTTCCGGAGGGCTTGCCGGCCGTCCGATTGGGGATTCACGGCTGGGATTCTTTGGAATTACGTGTGGGTCGCCGTTGACTTGAAACTGCGGCGCCCGCTAATGGCGATGTTTGCCGCTGGTTAACGCGCGTTTTTTTCTTCTTCTTTACGTGTGTTTTCATGCAGGGTTGAATGTGGACGGCGGTTGATTGTGTGAAGTATTTACTGTTCTGATGTAGAGATGGGGGGTGGTTAGATTGATGAGATCGTTTGACTTTGTATTGATTAGGAAGCAGTCGTTCTTGATCTAGAGAATTTTGGAAGATGGGTCAGTTTTTGGATCTGGTTGGGTCTCTTTAAAAAATTAGGTTTGTGGAAAATACTTGAGGCTTTCCTTTTGGCTGTGTTAAAATAGTTGAAATTTTGGAATTTAAAATGGATTTGTATTGATCTAAAGTCAACTGTTATTACTGAAGGCTTTTTTAAATTTTGGTAGTGCAGACTTGAATTTGAAAACAATTAAGGCCTTTATTTTGGGTTAAAATGGTCTTTTTTGGGCCTCATAGAAATTTTTGATTAATGGAAAATATTCAAGGATTTTATTTTGGAACTACTAAGATCACTAAAAGTTTGATGTCTAAGGAATCATTCGAAATAGGTTGCAAAGTGGGTAAAACTGGATTCTCTTTTTTGGGTTTCATTAAATTTTTAGGCGCACACACAATATTTTAGGCTTTTATTATTGTCATACAGAAATAGGTAAAAAATTTGAAACTTAAGGAATCATTAATTACCCTTCTACTTTGACATAGATCAAAAGTCAATCTTTCTTGATGTGAATAGCTGCAAGGAGGATAGCCTGGATTTCCTTGGATTTCATTCAAAATTTGGATTGATGGAAAATGTTGGAGGTTCTTCTTTTGATAATACTAGAATAGGTCAGACTTGAAATTTGACTAAGAATTTATTACGTTTGACTTTGACATAGATCAAAATCAATTGTTATTGACAGCTACAAGATGGGTAAAACTGGATTTTGTTGGGCCTTATTAAAATTTAGAAAATATTTAAGGCATTTATTTTGGTAATGCTAAAATATGTAAAATTTGAATTTGAACTGAACTTTATCCACCTTATAACTTTTCTATCTATCTAGCATCAAGGATAATAGGCCATAGTTAAACTAGTTTTTCTTCCGTCATTTAACTTGAGTTTCAGAATGTATTTGGGAATGAGACAAAGGATTGCAAAATCCTTGTATCCTTCAGATCATAAGCCATAAGTTTATTATGCATAAAATCAAAATGTTTGGATCACTAAATATCTTCACTTGATCAATAAAGTTCTTTATACTTCTTGCAGTGATGTTCTTTAGAGGCTTGGAAGATCAAAAACCAGGTTCTTCATGGATATTTGTAGCACTCACTAGCACATATGACTTCAGATTATATTATTTCTCCACAGCCTACCAATTTAATAGGCTAGTGTTAAAATGTTGATAAGATTCCATGAGCTTGTCATAACTTCAAGAAAGGACTAAATATTCTTAATGGATCCATATTGTCTCCAAGAAAAACACATAGGCTATTGGTTGTTAACTTATCAAAAGTTCTTTATCTCTCAGACAAAAAAACATAATCACAATTATTCATTTTATTATTGAAAGTAAAGATTTCTTTCCAAAATAACATATTTCAGTTGGATCTAGAAGCTGACCAAAAATTATTTTGAGAGGATAATGATAAACCCCAATATATCATTAAAATCGATCTCCCTCCAAAGATAGCAATCCATATAAAGGTAAGGAAGAGCTATGGGTTGCTAATAGGTTTTCCGTAATTGATCTATTGTTGGGCTCAGTTTAACTAGTTACTTTGAATGATGATGTTTCGATGAAAAGTTATAAACTTATTTTAGATTGTCTCTTGATGATGCATGATACCCACGATCCAAAATAAATTTCTATAATAAATTTAAGAAACATGTTATCTACTTTGAAACTTGAAGATTAAGCTTTAAGGACATTTTTAGCACAATGCTTTAACGTATGTTTTGATGAATGTTCAAAGTGATGCATGCCTCAATATGGGTTGTGATAAAAGCATAATAGGCCCTCAGTCAAGTAGTTGACTGATTGTATGTGAAGATAAAATAAGAACCTTACACTTAATTATTTATATTAAAAGGGCACTTAGTTTGACCATACACTGAATAAGTCAAATCATGTATTTAGGACTTGTATTTTTATGAAATAAATATAAAAAATGTTTTTACCACTGTTCAGGTATTTGTGTGAAGTTGTCTTTGTTGAATAACTTATTCAAAATCTTAATTACTACCTTAGAGTATTTAAGGCTGAATTCATTGATGATTTAATGAAAATTAATTACATGAAGATATCATTATCCAATGGTGATATATTTATTTAAATGATTTGGTAAACATATCTGAAAGTTTAATATTATCTTAAATCTCAAGTCCTTGGCATAACGTCTAGTTTTTGCTCTTAACTCTTGAAAGGTATTTTGAATTGATGGTGAAATTGTAAAAATAAAAAATTGAAATTAAAATTATTATTATTATTATTGGTTAATCATAATTAATGAATATGAATGTTGAACTTTTGAAAGACTACCATTAAGCCCTTTTGGATTTTGAGGTCCATATATGCAGTTTTGAGCCCTAATTTCAAATCCCCTTTTCCTTGCCCTCTAACAATCGCAGTCCAAAAGCTAGAGAGATCTTTTCAATTCCTGGAGCAATTTTCAACAAGTTTTTGAGAATTCTTAGAGGAGATCATTTTTTGAACATCAATCAAAGTCCATAGAACTTAGAATTGTGGTTTTTGGTGCAGGGTATTTCAAGATTCAAAGAAAAGAAGACTGGGTCCAAACTTTGCACATCCTCAACCCTGTGATAAGTTTATAATTTTTAGTATATTTTTTATATTGATTTTGAGCTTTTAATAAACATATGAATAGTTTCTAACATCCATACAAAACCAAAGAAATTTGAATTCCATCATTTGGTTGAATTTGTAAAGAGTTAGAAGGGTTTAAAGTTGAACACGAAGGAATCGAGCGATAAACAAAGGACGTTGAAAGATTGATCTCTGGATAATTCTCCGATTCATTTTTGAATACTTTAAGTACAATAAAAATTGTGTGAAATTGTGTTACGAAACCGTTCCTGGTGGAGTCATTACATTTGGTGTTGGATTGAAAAAGATATTGGAGCTTTAAGCTTCAAAGGTCAAACGCGAATCAAGAATTTAATCCAAAGAAAAACATGGAGGAGAAGAGGACTGAAGAAAGAACGACCACAAACAAGGAGGTATTTCTAAAGGGAAGTCATAATTATATTTGTGAATCTTTATCTCTGAATTAATAAAATTTTGACATAAAATTTTTCTTGTTGAAATACTTAAAATTAGTCCTTATCTTGAATACTATTTTGAGTAGTCATCAATACTAAGTGTTGTTGAGGATAATACATTATTCAGAAATATACTGCTATTGCTAGATCTTTGTGATCACTCAGGTTAAGGCTTTGAGGGCCATAGGAAGAAGGCTTGGGGGCTAAGTTGAATTAGATTATGCAACGTCATTCTGTGGAAGCCTTTGAGGGTTGAGTATGACAAAGCTTCATCGACTTTTTATTTTTTCTTGGTATCCTGTTAAGCCCTCTTTCCAAGTGATTTTCTTGGGGGGAATTCACACAAACTTGGTTTGGGCACATCATCACCTCGAGACAGATACCCCCGAATTGCATTAAGGGTTAGCCTAAGCTGTCTAAAAAAATAATTATGTCTCCCATTTCTGCTACCTCACTTCTTAGGTAGAAAATTCCTAGGCTAATTAAATAAAAATATAATATAAATGGAGAATCTAATTCACCGCCCCCTTTTAGGTTATTCCTTGGCCAACTAACTAACAAAACTATTAACATTAAAACTAAGTAATGTTGATCTATGGTTACTGAAAAAAACTCACACACAAAAATTGAAACAATATATGTATTCTGCCGAATGGGAAGCAAAATTTCCCATTACATCAATACACTCAATAATTTTCTCCTTTTACAGATTTTTGAGAAATCCACCATGCATAAAAGTATTAACCTCAAGCAGATACCAAGTTCACGAGAGACTTTTTTTAGAAGGTATGGCTTTAGGAGCATAAGGCACGAGTTTACAAGCAGTGGAAAGCGTGATGGAGCAAAGTAATGAAGTCAAAGACACCTCTTAATTTCAATATAAGGAGCCAGGAAACACGTCAGAGAATCCGATGTATTTAGGAGTCTTCATGCAAGAGTCGAGCTGAAAAAGGGTTCATTGATATTATTCACCAACCCCATATATATCTTTTATAAGCATATGCAATATTATGAATCACATACTCATGAAAGAAAATGAACGTTTTACCCTGCATATCAAGCCCAAAAGATAAAAAAAAAAATTTCACTCCCAGACGATGAAATATGAAAACTTGAGGTTTCAGGTGTTTCTATAACATATAATGTAAATCTGGTTGTATATCAATTCCAACGAGCCTATCAGACAATAGCTTTTTATAATTAATGTATTGTTTCTGCAATAAATGTTTATGTGAAGCTTTAGGCCAGGGTGATGCTGAGATATTGGGCCCTTATGATATTTCTTTCACATTATGATTGACTAAGCAAATAAGTCCTTCTCAAAGTGGATCATTTGTGGTAACAGTGCTTTATAGACCATGTCCACATACCTGGTTGGTGGGGTGGCTCCTACATCATAGGTAAATGAGAAACAATAATCTCCAAACTCTAGGAAAGGCTGAAATTTAGTGTGGGAGCTAAAACTTGAGCTGGTGATTAAGTCTAAAATTTGGGGATACAAAATTACATCATTATTAGTTCTGACATTCCACGTTCTTTAAAGGGCCAATTGAGTTATTTTTAATAGTATTTAATTCAAAATTTTTGGTATTTATATTTATTTGGATGATATGATGGTTCAATCATTTACTTCACAATTTCCAACAGTGGAAGCGGTGGAATCCACTATCGGGTTAGTAATTTCATTATTACTAACCGAGTCCAAGGGACTTTATCTGATTAAGTTTGTAAATGAAATGTAGTTCAACATTATGAAGTAAATACAGAAATAATCTATTTTCTGAAATTCTATCTATTTTTGCATCAACTTTAAACAATATATCAATCTTTAACAATACAATAATAATAGTTTCATATTTATAGGCTTTCTCATATTTGTCAGAAGATTTTAGGTAATGATTTCAAAGTCATTCTTGATGGTAGAATGGAGTCCAGTCAGGAGTAATTGCAGAAATTTCCAATCCTACAAAAGCTTTTCCTATGAAATCCAATGAAGTACTTTGGATCAGCGTTCAAATTAGTGCCATAATAGTAGAATAATGACCCATATCATAAGTGAAAAAGTAATCAGAAAAAGTGAATTTTTGTTTAAAAAAATCACAACCTTGACAATTCGCGTATTCTTTGCTCCAAACTTCTTGCCCTGGATTGATAGTTCTAGGCTTCTCAGAATCTTTAAACCCTGAAAGGAACAAGAATGCTAATCACTACATTAATTTCGCCGCTTATAGCTAAGATGGCCCACTTTTTGGATTTATCTAATTTATCAGATCATGCCATTGGAGATTGTTTTATTGACCAACCATGTCAATAAAGCAACCATGTCAAGTCAAGTCAAGTTAGTGATGCATAGCATCAACACAAAATTTTTTTATTGATGAATGATCATATATTGACAATCATGATTCTTAAGAGAATTCGTGCCTTAAAATATACATTTAAAATTGGATATTCATGAAAGTGTTCATGTGTCATCAAGGAATTATCCTTTTATGTGTTGAATGAGATATTCACTAAAGCAAAATTTTGAATATTTTAAAAAACCAATGAGTTTTTTACTAAACTCATTTACTGCTTTGATGATTGGGCTTAATACAAGTAATATATTTGTGGAGTGTTTCTAGTTCATTAACTTAGATCATTCAAATAAATGAAGCTATATAGCTAAGAAACATATGGTGAAGAATCTTAGGAGAAATGTGTCAATGAAGTTGACAAAGATGACAAGCATTTGGGTAATAAATATTATCATAGATGCAATGTTTAATGAAGAAAAATAAAAGGAAAAGGGTACTCCATACCTATTTATAAGGTTCCCTACAATAGTAAATCCTCTACACTTTAAGGGGACTTCCATTAATATTTTTCATTTAAATGGGCACTCTAATAATGAACTGTTTGCATCCATTTAAGTAATGCCGCTAAACTTAAGATCCTAGGTGCACTTTCCTTAGCGTATACATACTCCACATCTTCCCCATAATAATACCGTGCCCTTTACCCTAGTTTTGGTAATATGTGAGAAGATAAATATAGATAGATTCATTCTTGTTCAAGCACTTCAAGAGATGATGAGAGTTTGAAGGTGTTTTTGAAAATAAACAAAATTTAAGTGGATACTATTTGGCTTCTGGTTTCAACAATGTAAATGCTATCAGGGTTCAATAAGAGGAGGCTTTCAAGGCCGACTCAAAGGAAGTCAAGCATTGTCATTCCATGGAAGACTTGGGGGTCATGGATGATAGAGCTTCACAAACCTTTTATTTTATTAGTATATATTTACATCTTATTTCCTAGTGTTTTTCTTGGGGGGATTCAAAAAAATGATAAGGGCTCATCATCACCTTGGGTTGGATACCCCTGAGATCATACCTTAGCCACATAAGGTAACAATCAACTTCGTTGTGAGGATATTAAAACATAAGTTTTATAATCAAGTGAATGTATTGTCCAATGTACTAGTAGGATGATGTTTTATATTAGTGAAAATATATATTTAGATGATAATCTTTATACTAAATTCTACCATTTTACATGAGTTCAATATCTGAATGTCCATGTTTTCACCTATTCTAAACATCTTCTATGCATCATCCCATTTTGATATAAATCCTCCTTATGATATCATCAAAAGTATTGATGCTTATTATAATTCAGTCCAACAAGTTTCCTAGAGCTAACTGGTTGATTCTAATTTTATTTTGATTTTTAATGATGTGTTATAATTTAGTGAATGGAAAATAGCTAGAGCAAATAGAGATCACAGGTGCTATGGTGCTACCAATAGCATGGCCTGGCTACATGTCATGCAGATGTTGTTGTGTGCTCGCTCACCCATTCTAAGGCATTGCATGCCCTCATGCATTCAAAACTCAACACATAAACACCGCAAAATTTGGGACCCATGCTACCACCTCCAAGCTCTTGCACCAATGACGCAAGCCCCCTAACATGCATGCTCCACATCCACTTTTGTTTTACTTGATTTCTTCTTTTTAGGTTGCAAAACCCTAGTATGTGTGAATTTTAAAGGATCTAGTAGGATATGGTGAAAAAGGGAATCTACTAAATAAAAATATGAATAATTTTAATATCTATCTCCTATCCTTTTTTTCCTCTCTCTCCCAACCTTAAAATTCAGTTTCTTACTGGGATTTGATTTTAATCTCTTATATCAGTACACTATATGAAAACTACGATAAGATGAAAAGGTGAATTAAGTAAAACATCTTAATAAGGATAAGGCTATTGTCTAGTGTAACTAAATGTTCACATTGTTTATAAATAAATTAGTGTGATTTTAATTCAAACTTTGGGTATTATAATCCAAATAAGATAGATCAGAGTCTAACCTCCATATTTTAAGGTATTATTTTTCCAAATAACTACATTTTTTAGTGTCGAATGGGAATTTAATAAGAATAAGTGATGGAAATATATGTGACCGACAAACCAATCACTCATTCTATATTTCATTTTATGTTCATTAATAGAACATAATCATTATAGTGCACGTATGATGCTTATAATGAAGTTCATGAATACATGATTAGACTTAGTGAATTATGATGAGATCGTTATACAGAGATCACCAGTCTTTAATCATGTATTTTAAATATTCCTATTAAAAGGATACTCAAGAAGAAGATCAAATTATCCAGATAGAATAGCACTATATAGCCTCACTCATATGATGAGTATGACCGATCCCGTAGCCATTAGTATGGAGACACTGAGCATACATAGTGGATGCTCTTTAGTGGAAAGAGTTCACTGAATTGATCAGTATGAATCCATTAATGGTATGATACCATACTATCAATCAATTTTTTTCACATCACAGTTGTGTACGTGGTCCTTAGATTCCAGGCACCAAAGACATCTTTTGGAGGGGCAGTTGTACTTTGACTATGACCTATGAGTCTCTAATCATGGCATTTTAAATAGCCTAAGCTCGGATGCATCAAGAAGTTCGTTAAAATGATCGAGTGGTCAAGATGGGATCATCCAACCTTTGTATCAAAGGTGACATATCAAGGAAGATGACTAGATGAAGCCCTTGGCAAAGGCAGTGAAATATCAGACAAGAGCACATCATTGATTTCTGAATGCATTAATACTAACTCGGATGACCTATTAGGGTTTGGCAGTTGTCCATACCATAAGTCATCCTAGGAGCGTCAAGTGGATGAGGGACTATATGTACATGGTAACCGATGATGAACATGTTCCATGAGAGAGTGAATATACACTCCTTTGTATCTTCTACAGCACGAGGGTAGCTTGGCACCCCACGTGTTGGAGAGCCAACTTATCGATTGAGTTAAATTGACCCAACATTAATTAATCTATATGCTGATATTTTTAATTAATTTATAAGGCCAGGAAAGGTTATTGGGCTGCTAGAGTCACTAATTAGACCGATATCTGGGCCTAGAGGGTCACACGCAAATGGTCTTTGGACGTTCGAAGATATACTTAAGTTTTGGGGGATTTTATGAAAACATCCACTTAGTATAAATAGGGGAAGGCCTTGAAAGAAATTCACTCATGCAACAATTTTTCAAGGGCCTTCCCCTTATTCTCCCTTCTCCTCACCTCCTCTCCACTCTCGATGTGAGTGGGACAACATAACGAAAATGTCAGAGGGTGAACAGACTTCACAAGGGTGAAGGAGGAGATTCGAAGTGGCGAGGATCACTGGTATACATCTAGAGGCAGCACACTTGAGCAGCTCGACTCGTCTTGCTCCAAGATCCAAAAAATCACACATGCGATCCGTGCACATGTGCTTCGTTTATATGTTTTGTTGATGACGTTACGATTTCGTTAAAGTCTTCCCCTGCAGATCATTTTAAATTTTTCATCCAGATCAAGGTCTTTAAAACCCAAAAATAAACATAAACATAATGATATAAATAAATCAATAAAGCAGAAAGCTTTTTAATCAAAGAGAGGCAACCAAAAGTAGAGACAAAATAAACTCCAAATTTAGATGAAGACTTTTAAAGTACTTTATCCATTTTTATATAACATTTTTATAAAACTTATTTATATCCTTGGGAGCAGCTCGACTTATCTCGCTCCAAGATCCAAGAAATTACAAATGCGATCCATGCACATGTGCTTTGTTTCAATGTTTTGTTGATGGCGTTACGATTCCGTTAAAGTTTTCTACTACAGATCATTTTAAATTGTTCGTCCAAATAAAGGCCTTTAGAATAAAAAAATAAACATAAAAATAATGATATAAATAAATCAATAGAGCAGATTTTTTTAAAATCAAAGAGAGGCAACCAAAAGTGGAAACAAAATAAACTCTAAATTTAGAGGGAGACTTTTAAAGTATTGTATCCACGTTTAGATAACATGTTTCATAAAATTTATTTATATCCTTGGGAATACATGGTTAATATCTAAAATATATTTATGATAAATCATGAGGAAAGATAATAATTACTGACAAGGAGAAGTCTGCTTGGAGCCCATAAAATTATTTAGTGGGCCAAGTAGTTTTGGAGTCATATTTATTTAAAGATAGAATTCATTTTATGATAAATTGAGAATGAAGATCAGTGTAAAATAATAACCTAATTGAAGTTGAAATTTGAGGCAAAAAAAGAAAGCCTCATCGCAAATTGCAGCCAGTCTGAAGATATGCCCAATTATTGACTACGTATATCATTACGAAAATGTGCCATTATGAATTGCAATCCGTGATGTTTTAATGCACCAACCAAATCCTGACATTTTTCCCCTTTTATAGTCGTGGTCACATGGCATATGAAAGAAAGTGCAGACATAACTTTTAATAAATGATAATTGGGGTGTCTAAAAATTGACAATGTAAAGAATTATACATATTTAAATCAAATAAAATGTGATGGGCATGCAAAAAATGTATCAATATAAAAAGAGAACCAATTGAAATCATAAAAATGCTAACATTTCACTGACACACGTTTGCACATGTGCGGAGCATGATTCGGCAATAGACAAGGTATTAAATGCAATTATGATTGCAGTATATTTTAAATCTCTTGTAGGAACATCCAGATGCAGAAACCAATCATGAGCTATTTCAGAAATACTATTGAATCTTTGACCATTTCAAGGATTTTTGAGACATGTAAATAATCTTCACATGGACTGGCAGGGATAGGAATAAAGTCAACAACTTTGAACCATCCAACTTCAAAAGGCGATGTCTAACAATCCATTAAGGAATTTTGGGATTAAAAAGAACATCTTATCCATGTATAAAATCATATTAAATGCTCTCTTAAATTAGTAGTGCCCATCAATATAAAGTGATTTTGAGAGCCATGAAATTTTTGTTGGAGATGGTTAACTGAAGTTGGAGTAAAAAAAGATAGATGAAGGGGCTCTTTTGTATCACCAAATTGCCTTGATCGTGGCAGAACATAAGGATTTTCGGGAAGCTCCTTGAACGTACATTGTCGTTCTTCTACCCGAAACCTGTCCATCCATCCACATTCATCTTTCTATATTTATTTTAGCCTTCATGATCTTCATGTATCATCATTCATCATGCCCCTAATTCCATATATCAACATTAATTGCTTTCCTTTCTTATTTCTACCCTTTTCTCCCTCATCTTTCAGCCATTTTTATATTCTCCATATTTCCGCATATAATATCTATTATTATCACCTTATCATCTTGCATATATTTATCTTTATTTATTATCATATAAAATATCCATTCTCACTCCCTAATAATCATTTAAAATTTCCTTAATACCTCAATTACAGATATTGTGGAGAAGACTCTTGCTCATCGGTATCCAACTTTTAAGAGTTAATTCTTTACGTAAGATTTATTGAGTAACAAAATTATCAATGACTAATTAAGTTATAAATTTAAGTTCATCAGAGGGTCAACCCTAATCATAGCATAAAAATTTTAACACATTTAAAATAGTATAAGAATAAAAACTCGCCAGAGTTAAACATTCGGTGGTATATACTGAAAATGAAAAGTACGACTTTTGTTATATTGTTAGATTCAATTCAACAACTAAAATTTCCTATTTAATGTAATAATATTAATGAAAATACCACTAACTTTGGGAATAATTGATTTTCACGAAAAATCATAAAAAATTAATCCAGTTAACTTTAAGAAAATAAGAGGACGCTCATGAAATAACAGTTTTTGGACAATAAAGCCATCTTGATACTAAGGGGATGCAAATCTATGACTTCTCCATGCGTGCATTTGAAAATATCAAAAAAAAATTCATTTAAAGAAACCCAAATTCCCATGCCAAGAAATTTGCATGAATTTAAGACTTCGGTAACAAAAACTGCTCCATTGCTACAAAAACTATGCATTTTTTTCTTATTATATTTATTCAGTAGATGTGTCATGCGCAATTTTACATTCTAAGGGGATGAAAATCTATGACTTGTTTTAAGGCTCCAAAGCAGCCATTTACTCCTCCACACACACCTGAGTGATTTGTGCGGAGTATGCAAGACTCACATGCTTGTGGGGAAACCTAACATACTTGGACTTGGGATAGGAAACCGAGTTCAACGTGTGGATCCCCATCTCTGATTTTTAAAGCCAATGTCCTTATGGTTCTCGTGCTTACTGGCACACATGCACGACGGATCAGGATAAGCCGCGCTCATGGGCCGCCAAGGCTGTGTATGCAGGTCGCCGATGCCTGCGCCGCGGTCTGAGATTAATCCCCCACGCGGGGGCCCATATCCCAACAAGGGGCTAAGGCATGCAGATGCCACGATGGATAGTGATGGCGCGCGGAGCGTTGAGACGGTTCGGGGGCTCTTGGTGTGCCCCTGCGTGTGGCGTTGCAATGCTCAGGCGCCAACACTTAGGGTGTCGAGCACAATGGTGCCAATGCGGACCAAAGCCGCAGAGGTGTCAGCGTGAATGCTGGGGGCACGTGAAGCATCATGGCCGGGCCTCAAACGCGGTGGTGATGTGGGTGGATGTTGTGGTGTGTGTTACAACTAACCGGCCATTGCAGAGGGGCCAAGAGCACTTGAGGACCATGGCCCATGGGCACGCGACGCCTGGCTCGTGGGCACTCCTGCACCGGTTGTGCGCACAAGGTCGCGAGCCTCAAGCCACTAGAGCGCCACTACCCAACGACAAGGACTATGCCTGGTCTCTACATTCCACTGTTGGCCTTCTGCCTAATGTAATGGCTACATCCACCGATGTATCTTTTCTCGTGTGGAAATGAATCGTATTAGCTTTTTGCTAATGGTCTAGCCATACCTCCTTAATCCCTAAGCAATCTCAAGCATTCCCAAGAGATTTCTGTTGCACAAGTGAAGGCTGCTCAACTTTCTTGCGCAAACATTCTTGATCATAGCTCCGAATCGTCTGGGACGTGGACGATGGACGGGACGGGACGAAGATCATCCCGTCCGATGTTCGAAATTAGTGCAGGGATGCAGACGGGATGATTTTTTCATCTGAGACCTACAGAGGGGACGGTTTTTTTCATCCGAGTGGATGAAAACCGTCCCGTCCGGAGGTCTGGGGACAAATTTCCATCGCAATTTCCGTCTCGTCCACGTCCCTGCACTAGTATAGTTCCAGATCGTCCTGGACATGGACGATGGACGCAGACGGGACAGTTTTTCGTCTGAGACGTCCAGACGGGACGGTTTTTTCGTCTGAGTGGACAATAAGCGTCCCGTTCCAGAGGTCTTGGGATGAATTTCCGTCCGGATTTTCGTCCAACCTTGCAGACGGGATGATTTTTTCGTCCTGGGACGAAAAAACAGTCCCGTCCACATCCCTGCACTATATTCTTGATGCAGGTTCAATCAGAGCATTGTTCTTAGCTCCGATTTGACCTTATCACACTTTTCCATACATGAATGCTGAAATTTCAAACAAATTTATCATCCAAAGAAGGGCAAATTATCCTGTATATCCCAAGTTTTTCAAAATGTCCGCGATCTATCCTCTATCTGCGATCTATCCCCAGTTTTTTAAATCGTCCGCGATCTATCCCCGTGTTCTAAAAAAATGCGATCTATCCCGCATTTTTCCGACGATGATGTGGCGTCCGACGCGGCATCCAAGTGGGCTGAGCGTGATAGACGTGGCATCCAAGTCGGACGCCACGTCGTCGTCGGGAAAAAACCCCACTCTCTCTCTCCCTCCGCGATCTCTCTCTCTCTTGCGCTCTCTCTCTCTCTCTTCCTCTCTCTTCCGTGATCTCTCTCTCTCTCTGCGAGCTCTTTCCCTCCCTCTCTCTCCGCGATCAGTCTCTCTCTCTCTTCGGCGACCTCTCTTCCCCTCTTTCTCTCTCTCCCTCCCCTTCTCTCTCTCTGCGGTCTCTCTCCCTCCCTCTCTCTCTCTGCGGTCTCTCTCTCCCGTTCTCTCTCTCTGCGGTCTCTCTCCCTCCCTCTCTCTCTCTGCGGTCTCTCTCTCCCTCCCTCTCTCTCTCTGCGGTCTCTCTCCCTCCCTCTCTCTCTCTGCGGTCTCTCTCCCTCCCTCTCTCTCCCTCCCTCCCTCTCTCTCTCCGCGATCAGTCTCTCTCTCTCTTCCGCGATCTCTATTCCCCTCGTTCTCTCTCTTCCGTGATCTCTCTCTCTCCCCTTCTCTCTCTCTCTGTGGTCTCTCTCCCTCCCTCTCTCTCTCCGCGATCACTCTCTCTCTCCCAGGGTTTTTCGACGTGGACGTGGCGTCCGACTTGGATGCCACGTCTATTACGGTCAGCCCAGCTGCCCATTTTGCCGTCCGCGTCGGACGCCACGTCAGCATCCGGAAACACGGGGATAGATCGCGGAAGTCTTAAAAACTTGGGGATAGATTGCGGAAGTTTTAAGAACTTGGGGATAGATCGCGTGAAAAAAAAACCTGGGATTGATCGCGTACATTTTTAAAAACCTGGGATATATGGGACAATTTGCCCTCCAAAGAAACCCAATTCCCATCCCAATAAATTTCCATGAATTGAGGGCTTTTCTGTAAGAAAAACTCCTCCAAGGCTATAATTATTTTACTTTTTCCTCCTATTTTATTATTCAGTAGATGTCCCCTGCAAAGGTTTACATTCGATCGAGCGAATCGGAGAAGACGATCGAGCGAAGCGGAAGCGACGGGGTGAAGAAGCAACCGCCATTTCAGCGCGTATTGGAATTTGTATCTTTCGTTGAGGATTTGAGAAGAATTAGGGTTTATCGGGCTGACGGCGGTATGTGTAAAGCGGGTAACTTTGCATCCAATGATTCTTACCCACGCAAAGGATTTCTTTTTTCTGGACTGATCTTGGCTCGAGTGCTCTTGTCCGACGGAAGAATTTGGCAAAAAATGGATGAGGACTGTGGGTAGTCGTTGTTTGAATTTTTTTCTTGACCAAGAACATTAATCTGATGTTGATCTTCATTTTGATTTCTGATTGTTTAAGCCTTTCGTCTCCGACGTTCATGTTCATGTGCTTATTTCATCGAGCGCATCTTCCTTTTTAATCGCATTGGACTCAGGTTTCACCGAAATTAATTTTCGAAAGTGAAATTTATTCAATCTCTGGCGAGCACTTGTTGAAGTTGTGCTCATGCTTTCCTTGATGTTTCCCAATTTTTTAGTATTTTGATATTATAGAGCACAATAAAATCGGAGAAGACGATAACTTTATTATTCAGCACTGTCTGAAACATTGGAGTGGACAAAGTGTTAGCTAGTTCTTCATAAGTTTCTACTGTCGTAGAATTCTAGCGCGTTGAAAATTCGCACTGATCTCATTTCATGAACCACCATAGAATTCTTTCCTTGATTTTTCCCAATTTTTTAGTTTTTTGATATTACAAGGCGCAATAACTTTCTTATTCAACCCTATCTGAAACGTTGGAGTGGACAAAATGTTAGCTGGTTTTTCATAGGTTTCTACTGTCGTAGAATTCTAGCGCATTGAAAATTCTCACTGATCTCATTTCATGAACCACCATAGAATTCTTTCCTTGATTTTTCCCAATTTTTTAGTTTTTTGATATTACAAGGCGCAATAACTTTCTTATTCAACCCTATCTGAAACGTTGGAGTGGACAAAATGTTAGCTGGTTTTCCATAGGTTTCTACTGTCGTAGAATTCTAGCGCATTGAAAATTCTCACTGATCTCATTTCATGAACCACCATATAATTCTTTCCTTGATTTTTCCCAATTTTTTAGTTTTTTGATATTACAAGGCGCAATAACTTTCTTATTCAACCCTATCTGAAACGTTGGAGTGGACAAAATGTTAGCTGGTTTTTCATAAGTTTCTACTGTCGTAGAATTCTAGCGCATTGAAAATTCTCACTGATCTCATTTCAACACTGTCTGAAACATTGGAGTGGACAGTGTTAGCTGGTTTTTCATAAGTTTCAACTGTCGTAGAATTCTAGCGCATAGAAAATTCTCACTGATCTTATTTCATGAACCACTATATAATCATTTCCTTGATTTTACAGTGCAAAGCAATGGAGGGAGAAGAGCACCGCGAAGAAGATGATGCACCAGTTCTGCCAGATCTCTCTGTTGGAGACAGTATAATTGGAGGGAAGTCCAGCCCTTGTCTAGCAACAACCAATGAATGCTCTCCACAAATCCAGCTCACTGATCTGAAATTTATGCCTCCCACAAAGGAATCAGATAGTCATGGGAGGCTTCATCACGGTGTCATGGAACCAGCCATTGGGCTTGCCTTCGAGACGGAGAATGCCGCCTTTGATTGCTATAACGAGTACGCGAAGAAGATGGGGTTCACTGTCCGGTGGGACAACCGGACTCTGAGCCGTAGAACTGGTGTCACGCTGGCTCGGCGGTTCGTCTGCAGCAAGCAGGGCCGGCGCGGCGATGGCCAGAAGAAGCGCCATTCCCAGGCCAAGTACCACCGAGAGGAGACGAGATGTGGCTGTCTTGCTTACATGAAAATCAAGCTAGCTGGCGACGGCAAGTACAGGATCATAGAGCTCAACCCCTCCCACAACCATCCATTGGCAAGCCAGGCTCCCTTGAACTATGCTCTTGCAAATGTTGTTATTTACAATCAGGTCCCTGGTGCTTGCCCGGTCCCAATGTCCGTGCCCAGCATTCCTCACACCCTTCCTCCTGCCCAGGTTACGGGCATTCTCCCACGCCCAAGCCACGTCCCGTACAACCATCCAGTGGCCGTGTTTCTGCCCATCAGTCCCCAGCAAGTGCCGAATCATCCCCTTGGTGGGAAGAGCGCCAATACCCCGGGCTCCGGACATGTGATGATCATGCAGAGGGTCCCTGGTGCCTCAGTCTCGGCTTCGGGGAAGCCTAAAAGGAAGAGAAAATCTTCGATTGCCGCAGGGACGATAACCGATAGTTCTGAGATCCGGGATGTTGAAGCTCCACTGGCTGGTGATATCTCTCGGTCTCGTGAGATGGAAGGCTTGGAATCTCTCCCTGCCGAGGCAAGGAATTATCTGCCGACAAAGAGGCCGAACCCAATGATGAAATCTGACGTGGATGCTCTGTTGGAGTATTTCAGGAGCAAGCAGGCGCAGAGCCCATCATTTTTCTACTCTTTCCAGCTCAATGCCGAAGAGAAAATCACCAATGTCTTCTGGATGGATGGGAAGATGAAGACAGACTATGAACGGTTCGGGGACGTCGTCTGCTTCGATACCACGTACAGGATGAATGATTACAGCCACCCAGTTGCTCTCTTTACGGGCGTCAACCACCACAAGCAGATGATTATCTTTGGTGTCGCTCTGCTCTACGACGAAACAGTCCATTCTTTCAAATGGGTCTTCAGCACTTTCTTGAAGGTGGTCAGCGGCAAGCGACCAGCGACACTCTTCACTGAAGACCATCCCTCCATCGTCTCTTCCCTTCCATCGGAGCTCGGCAAGACCCTCCACCGGCTGTGTGCCTGGCATCTCTACCAGGATGCCGCTCGTAACCTGGCGAAAGTGTTCACCGGCTCCAAGGACTTCGAGGAAGACTTCGCCGGATGCCTACGCAAGCACGACGTCGAGGATGAGTTTGTCAGGGCTTGGAACTCCATGCTGGAGAAGTACAACCTGGTGGAGAACTCATGGCTGAGGCAGAGGTTCATAGAGAGAGAAAGATGGGCACCGGTATATGGGAAGACGGCCTTTTCTGGGGATATCCTCAGTGCACAGCTTAGAGAGAGAATGAACAGGGAGCTCAGAAAGCATCTCTCATCATGCAAGGACATGGATAGATTTCTCCAGGGTTTTGAGAAGCTGTTAGAGGACCGACGAGGCAAGGAGTTGGAAGCAAACACGAGGATGACCAAGAGCTCCCCGTGCGCTCCCCCGGTGAGCATAATCCAGCAGGCAGCCAGAGTCTACACCAGCGCTGCCTTCGACATGTTCATGGCCGAGTACGTGGCCGGGTTGGAGTGCCTGATTAGAGAGAGAAACAACGACGGGTCGGCAGAGGTACTGGCTGTGGAAGATGGGCAGGGTTATAAGCATCAAGTTCGAGTGAATTTAGAGGAAGAGAATCTCAGCTGCAGCTGTTTCAAGTTTGAGAGGGTGGGAGTTTTATGTGGGCATGTGTTGAAGTGTTTAATCAAGAGGGTGAGATCGATACCGGAGAAGTATATATTGAGGAGGTGGACAAGATGCGCTGGGAATGTGAGGTTGGTTTGTGGCGAGGGGGATGAGAGAGAAGGGGACATTCTCTCTCATCGGTACGGATCTCTGGTTCATGATTTTGTGAGGCTCGCCGTGAGGAGTTTGGAGGATGAGGAGACGTATGCTTGTGTGCGGAGGCGCAAGGAGGCACTGGCTGAGGAGATGGAGAAGGTTTTCAAGGAGAAGAGTTCCTCCCTTTCGTATCATCTGTTTGGAGAGCATGTCTGGTGATCTAATCTCTCTCTCTATATATATATATATATGCATATTATATATAGTTCCCTCTTTGTCTCTCTCCCTCCCCCCTGTACATTTTTGTATCTCAATTAATTCATTATCCTATGATTGGGGGATTTTATATCATTATCTCATTAATCATAAGACATCTTCAGCTGGCCTCTCTTTCTCCCCCTGTGTATGCATCAATTTCTTCATTATCATATGATTATGGAAATATTATCTCATGATCTCACTCATCAGAAGACATTTTCAGCTGACCTCTTTATCCTCCCGTGTATTCTTCATCATCTTCATCATATGATAATGAAGAAACTGATATATACTGTAATACAAGGGGGGGGGGGGAGAGGTCAGGTGAAGATGTCTCAGGATGAATGAGATCATAAGATACGATCCCCTTAATCATACGATGATGAAGAATATGCATGACAAGAGATATTTAGCTTACCTCTCTCTCTCCACACTCGTATTATAGTGTATATCACTTTCTGCACTGTCTTATGATTAGGGGGATCCTGTCTCATGATCTCATTCATCATAAGACATATTTAGCTGACCTCTCTCTCTCTCTCTGTGTCTCTCTCTCCACTCGTGTATTGTAGTATATATCAGTGTCTTCATTATCATATGATTAGGGGGATCCTGTCTCATAATCTCATTCATCATAAGGCATCTTCAGCTGACCTTCCTTTCTCCCGCTTTGTATTATAGTCAAAAATATATAAATGTCTTCATTATCCTATGATTAGCAGGATCAGGTCTCACGATCTCATTCGTATTAAGACATCTTCAAATGGCATCTTTAGGTGTGATAATAAATCTGTCATTAGCCTTGTCCATGATCATGTTCAACATGACCGGATCGAGCATGTCAAAATTGAACACCACATCATAAAAGAAAAAGTGGAGGCCAATGTTATCCAGATATACACCAACTGATTCATCATAAGATATCTTAAGACATCTCATGATAACATTCATAAAAGGGGATCTTATCTCATGATCACATTCATCATAAGACATCTTCAGCTGATTTGTCTCTCTATCTGTCTACTCTTGTATTACAAGTTTGTTATTATATGATTAAGGGGATTCTATCTCATGATCTCATTCATCATAATACTTCTTCAGCAGACCTCTCTCTCTCCCCCCTGTATTCTTGTAGATCAATTTCTTCATTATCACATGATTAGGGTGATCCTATATCATTAGAAGGCATCTTTACCTGACCTTTCTCTCTCTCTCCCCCTCTCTCTCTATCCCTCTGTCCCTCTCTCTTTGCCTCTCCCTCTATCTCTACCTCTTTCTCCCTTTCTCTTTGCATCTTTCTCTATCTCAACCTACCTCTCTCTCTCTCTCTTTGCTTCTCTCTCTATCTCAACCTCTCACGGCCTCTCACTTTGACTCTCTCTCTCTATCTCTACCTCTCTCTTGTCCTCTCTCTCTCTCTCTCTATATATATATATATATCTATTTATCTATCTCTACCATCGTCATTAAGCAATGACAATGAGGACAATCATCTCCCTCACTCACTCTCTGTAACATTGTAGGGTTTAATGAAATCCACTTAATTGGCCCTCTTGTTCGGCTTTCCTCAATTCTTTCCCAAGCTTTTGAGAGAGAGAGAGAGATCACATTTATAACTAATTAATCTTTTCCAACTAAATAGATCACAAAAGAAGTGTCAAAAATAATAACCATGACATCAAATATTAACCTCGTCCACAAATATGATCCCATTCTTGTGATGATGTCCATGACAATCCCAAGTTTTCCCTCAATTCTCTCCCCCAAACTAGAGAGAGAAACATCACAAACATCACTCGTTAATATCTCCCAACTGAGCAAATCACAAAAAAATAATAATCACATCAAAACACTAACCTAGTCAACGAAGATGATCCCATTTTCCTTGATGGTGTCGATGATGATTCCGAGCTTCCCCTCGATTCTCTCCCCCTTCTTCTCCTCGTAGGCCATGGCGTAGACATCAGCCTCCTTCGACCTCTCAGCGATGAGCCGGCCCACCACCCGGCACGCCTCGTTATCGACGAGAGACGGCAAAGTGTTCCTCAAGTCCTTGGCATTTGTGCTGGCCACTGATATCACCTTGCTTGTCCCTCTGTGCATGACCTTTGCATGGATGAATTTGTTGGAGAAGAAGATGTTTAAGAGGAATGGCCTCATGTACATATCTGTCCTCTGCTTCCATGATTTCTTATTGGGCCGCTCCGCCGCCTCCTTTCGTGATCTTCGTGTCCATGCAGCTCGAACTATGCTGACCTGCGGACGACTCTGTCACTTTTATCTGAAGATTCATTGACTTCGTAACATGAAGATTAAGATCCATTGACTTTTTAATTAAAGTTTAATCTAGTGAAATAAAGTTCCTACAGTTAATAAAAATGTTGCCAGTAGAAATGAAGAGGGGCAAAGCAATGACAGTGCTTTGGGGAATTTGGCGCCACCGGAACGAAGTGATATTTTGAGGTGGAACAGCCTCTACGGACCGGCTAATCCATGAGGTGGAGGGTCTCATGGAGGGATGGTTCCCAGAGTCGGGATTGGAGGGGGACGAAGTTAATCACTTTTGTAATTGAGCCTTAGGGCTTGAGTCATGTATACATTGGGTGGTCACCGATCTTTTCGGGTGTCCGCCTTTTATCATTTAAAAAAAAAAAGGTTAATAAAAATGTTCTACAGGTATGGGACTTGTAGAGTTCAGTGTAGACGAATCCTTTCTAGGGTTTTAAACATGTCTGTCTTCTGAAAGGTGTTTCAATGATCAGAGGTAGAAGGTTTCTCGTTTCTTTCTTGCAAAGTTCGGGATGCCCATTATACGGGTTTTTTATGAAAAAAGAATAAAAATGAGCAGATTGTTGGTGTTGAAGATCTCAAAAGTTTCTTTACTATTTTAATGATTCGGAATTTTTTACTAGAGAACTGTTATCGATGATTCTAAAGGAAAATAAGAATGCCGGTAAGACAATGAATCAAATATAATTTGGGTGAATTCTTGAGATTGAAGATCTTGAAAGTTTTTCCTCTATGACTTTCATAAGGAAGTTTGTGCTGCATGTTGGTGGAATGAGCCGAGGGTTTGGAGATTTCTAAAGATTTTTCATTTTATTGATCCGGAGAATTTTCCTGTAGAATTGTCAATGATGAAATTAAGAGAAAAAAGAATGTCTTAAGGATAATGAATTGAATAGAGTTTGGATAAAGAGAGATAAAGAAAATGAGCAGATTCGAAATATTGACGATCTCGAAAGTTTCGAGATGTGTGAATTTTGTAGGTTAGGATTTGGATCATGTAGGAGAAATGAAATGAGAATTCGGAAATAAAAGTAAGACGGAAAATTTTCATCGAGAACTGTTATTCATGAATAAAAAAGAAAAATAAGACCGGGCAGATAGGGAATTTTATACGTCTTGGAGATGTGTTTGATAAGAAAATGAGCAACCGAGGAAACCTCCTCGTCTCTTTATTCATCATGATGAAGGTATGTTGCTATTTTAATCATTCTCCGTGGAAGTTTCCGGTTTTATGTTTTATTTCTAAGAAGATGAGGTACTATTCTCGAATTTTAAGTGTCACTGAACAAGAATCCTCACGAAATATCGAATTTGAGATCTTGAGATCAAGAAAAACATTTTAAAAAGATACTTTGAGCTCAGAATTATCAACAGATTCATGATTCTTGTGCAGTAGACCAAATTTTCAACTTCCGGAACAACATTGAATCTTCCCGAGCCCTAGAACTACAAATCCGTTGATTCATTTTTAATCTAGTTCGCACAGTGGAATCAAAACAATTAATTCATCAATTAACGAGAGCTTCTTGGATAAATATAACTCCCGCGAAAGATAGACAAAATTCAAAGCAAAAATAAACGAACCCTCCAAAATTTTACGTAAAACCTCCCTGAACGCAAAACAATTAATTTCTAGTTCAGAGAATTGAGCCAATTACATCCACGCTGGAGTGCAGAAACCCACAACAGTATAAATATACGAGAAATACACAAAATAAGGTCTTTAACCTGGGTTTTTCTCTGAAAAGGGGCAACGGAAGAACAGTCTTGACCAATGCTCAATCCGCAGAACGACGATCCCCAGGAAATTGAATACGAACTTCTACTAGGAAAACCGCATGATTGATTGAATCCCCTTCTATAAGAATTGATCGGCGCCGGAAATCCCGACCTACCGACGAGATTGCAGGATGGAGAAGGAGCTTGAAGAGCCATTGTTCATGGCAGAAGCTCTAAAAACATGAATATATAATTATCCAACCGAAAAAAAAAAGAAAGTATCCAACCGCGAGATCAAATCTCAGCCGTCCGAATCGTTGACCCGGATTCTGGAGGATTTTTATTTTTAGAAAATCCAGAACTCCAATTTCCTTTATCAATATGTGTATATTTAAATGCCTTGTATCTTCTTGTTTTTCACCTATTGTTTTTGGGAGGTTTCATTTTAGGGTTTTTTAATGGAGTTCATCCCCCTCTTCTCCATTCTCTATCTTTCTCCGACGACACAAGGACGTGACGAGGCTGATGACGACGACTTTGGTATTTTCCTTGGGTTGGTTATTTAATAATCCTCCATATCTTTATAGTGCACGATTGTCCAGGATGGAGACGAAGGATGGGACGAGACGAAGATCATCCCATTCGCCGTCCCAATTTTTTGAGGTTTGTCTGAATCATGCCGTCCAAAGTTTGTCTCGTCCCAAATATTTTCGTCCACGTCCTGTCCAAGACATTTTCTTTCATCCCACGTCCAGGATGAAGCAGTGCATTAGGCCATTCGGAATTTGACAAATGGCACAACATGTGTCTAATTCCAGCTGGAGCTCTCACGCGGGTACTTGACTCCCGCATGATGCAGAAACCGTCTCGTCGGCTGTCCGCAGCTCAGGACGAGACGGTTATTTCGTCCATGGACGAAACATACACATGTAGGCTCCACAAGTGTTTAATCTCTATGTAGAGAGTGAGAGGATGAGTAAATAAGTGACATGTGAATATTTAATTAAAACATTACTTTCTTTTTTATCCTACACATGTCCAAGGCTGATGTGGAAAAAAACATGTTGGTTTGTGCAAATATTAGTCAGTATCATGGATTATGAATAAAATATTCTTCAAGGGTGATCTAAATGGGTTTAATCATGTAGGACGAGACTTGACTCCGTGAGCTAGAGACTTAGCAATGACCAATCGAGCGAATCATTCACATGTAGACACGGTCGTTCTGTTCTGTTCTGTTCGTTTTAAACGAACAAAAAATTCGCAAAAAAGAGCCGCACAGGGTTGACGTTAATCTGCAGTTCTACCGAAGGGTAAGAAGGGAAAAGAGAAGGTGTGGGAAACAAAGATGAAGAGAGAGAAATAGGACAATGATAGAGAAGGTTCGAGGAGAAGGGATAAGATGGGAAATAAAATGACTAACGATTGAGGGGCTTGGTTAAGATGCTGATGGAATCGAAATAATTGGGTTAATGAGATAATATAATCACATGTTGTGTGTGTTTGGGGGGGGGGGGGGGGGACGAGAAGGGAAGAATGTAAACCAACAATATATATGAGATAAGTCGAGAAAAGGGATAAAGACATCAAGATGAAAGCAAAATGAGAGGCGAGAAGGAGAGCAAGGGGTGAGGCGTGGATGTAAGGTTGATGATGTTAAGAGTCAGATGTTAAATAGGATGAGGAAAAAGACAAGTAATTGAAAAAAGGGAGGGGGAACAAAGAAGAGCTGGTTGTTGTAGAAGACATGGTGATCACAGATGCTGCTATGGTCACTTTCATTGCTGTTTTGGCGAAAATATCACACTTCTTCAAAGAAACAACACTTCATAGAAAACTTCAAGCAAATGTGTTTTTATGTAAAGGATCATAACCCTTCTATACAAAAAAATGCAGTTACAAAGAGACAATGAAACGTGGTGGGTTACGAGAGAGCGGCAGAGAAAAAAAAGTTGAGTGATGATGTACATGGAAAGGGTCACGCATATCATGGAGAAATTTAAGAGAAGAGAGATTTTGAGAAAAGTAAATTATGATTGTTGTAGAAAATATAGAGAAATATTGAGGTAAAAGAATGGTAGAATAGCCAAGGATGGTGGGTAGATGAGGAATGAAAGAGAGGGGGAAAAGAGAGAGATAGAGGTCAAGTGGAATGGAAAAGTAAACGAAAGTGGCTGAGCAAGGGGAGAGAAAAATAAATATAACAGGAAAGAGAAAAAAAGAAAGGAGAGAGGAAAATAGATATTGTTTACAGATTTCCCATCATGTCCAAGGCTCTTCATTTTTGGCTTCTTGATATTGCCCATTGCACCCATGATGATGCAATGTGATGGCTTTAGGAGGTAACAATAATTTGTCATCCCTCCATACATGCGACATGTTGCAGGATGTGGTAATCATTCACGATGATGTCATCATGTAAATTGCATTCATTACATATTAATCTAGATATGATGGACCCTGAATATCAATGGTGTCATATAGGTTTAATTCACTATATTAGGGTTGTTTTTGGTTAAGTTAAAAAATATTATGGCACTATTATATATCAGTATATCATTTATTGTTTTGAATTAAGATAGATACATTCCAATTAATTTCTCATATAAAAAAAATAAAGACCATTAATATTTGAGCAAATAGCAGGAAAGTATAATATCCAAATATACTTTTTTCCCGGGGGATCTAGCATCAACCATTCAAGCAATTTCCATCAAGCGATTTTTTTAAAAGATAAAATCTATAATGTCTAATTATGTTGGGAATCTTTTTTCTACCTGGAATAATTATGTATGTGGTTTTACTTGATCAATATATTAAGTACAGTTTAAAAACCATTAACATGTTATTTTTACATGCCAGCTGATTTTTACATTATTAGGAGATATAGTAGAATCACGTACATCAGATATACATTCCAATTAATTTCTCTCATAAACCAAACGAAGACCATTAATATGTGAGCAAATAGTAGGAAAATATAATATCCAAAATCATATAATTTTCCCCAGGGGATCTAGTATCAGCCATTCAAGCCATTCCCACTAAGCGATTTTAAAAAATAAAATTTATAATGTCTAATTATGTTGGTGATGTAACATGACGCGCCGGGATCGAACGGCTCGTGTTACACCACAAGGGGTTGAGGGCTGATTAGTGGAGCGGCAGCACAAGGCGGGTGCGTCGGTAACAGTGACTGGGTGAACCTCGGCTACGATTTGCTATAAGCGACAAAGACAGGCATGGGCGGTGTAGAGCGGCAGCTGTATATCCTGCGGCGGCATGTACTTTGCGGCGGTGAACTGGCGGCGGCATGTCATCCGGCGATCGTCTCCCTTGAAGCTACTCTAGGAGACTGTAGCAGCGGGCATGGGACGGTGTAAAGGCGCAGCAGCATAGAGCTGCTGCATCATGGTATTATCAAACTTCAACTATGGTGATGTCTGGTGTCGCTACGATGACGATGAGGCTTTAAGCTAACTACTAGCGGACGGAGGTAGGCATCGGCGGCGACGGCGATGGCGGTTCATCCTGTGAGGGTATGTACTTCGCGGAGGTGAAGTGGCGGTGGCGGGTCGTCTGGTGATTGCTCTCCTCGAAACTACTCTAGAGAACACTAGGAGCGCTAAGGCGCATGTATGCACGGCAGCGGGCTCGGAGGCAACCCGCAGTGGCGAGAACAGCGATGGTGCAGCTAGGCACAGTGATGGGCTCGGAGGCAAGTGCCGTGTGAGGATGACGTCACAACTAGGCTCGATGATGGGCTCTAAGGCGAGCGCAGTGACAAGGATGGCTGAGGCGCAACTAGGCACGGTGACAGGCTCAAAGGAGAATGTAGTGACAAGGACGGCCAAGGCGCAGCTAGGTGCGCTGACGGGCTCAGAGGCAAGTGCGATGATGAGGACGGTGGCGCAGCTAGGTGTGGTGATGGGCTCACAGGCAAGTGCGATGATGAGGACGGCAACGCAACTAGCCGCGGTGACGGGCTCAGAGGCGAGCACAAGGACGAGGACGGCGGTGGCGCAAGTAGGCGTAGCGGCGGCACGGCGACACAACGTGATGGTAGATGCAGCCCAGGCAGGCGGCTGCTGCTGCAGGTGCTACACGGCTACGCTGCTACGTGACTGCGTGGTTGTGTGGCTGCATGGCTACGATTGCTGCAGTGCGGATGCGGATGCGGCTGCTATGCAGCTACGCGGCTGTGCAACTGCATGGTTGCGTGGCTGTGCAGTTGCACAACTACGGTTGCACGCTGCGCAGTGGTGCGGCTGCACGAGTGCTCTACTGCCCGACTACGGCTGCCCAGCTGCGTGGCCATGGACGACGACTACGGACGCTACGAGCGGCTGCGGCCAATCCAGCGGCCATGGTCGCTGTGGTTGTGGCTTCTGCGGTGGCCATGGTCACTGTGGGCGCTCCGGCGGCTGCGGCCGCTAGGGGCGTTCTCGCGGCTACGGCCGCTCCGGCGGCTGAGGTCGGTGCAGCAGATGCAGCCGTTCTGGCAGCTGAGGCTGCAGCGGAGGCTGCAATCGCTGCTCTCAGCTACGGGTGCGATGTGCGACGGCGGTCGCAGCTCGCAGATCGTGATTCTCTGTCGTTGCGGCTATGGCTTGTGGTCATGGCCGGCTGCGGCAGCGATGGGTGGCGGTCAGGATTGGCTGCAGCCACGGCTTGCGGCTGCGGCTGTCGCGGTCGAGCGGGAGCGGCCGACAATGGAAGGCTTATTTGCGATTGATGGCGGCATGAGAGACTGGCAGGCGACAGAGCTGGCGGCGCTCCAGCGAAGTCACCTTGAAAACCCTAACTCTTCTCTCTCTCTCTCAGGGGCATTTTGATAATATTTGAACTCTAAGAAAAACACAAAAAAACCAGGAAAATACTAATGGACTACATTTTGACTCTTTCTTTTTCAGTTGGCACTCTTTTTTTGTTACGATGAACACCCCCCTCTTATAGGGGAAATATGGGCATTCCCCTTTAGAAAAAGGGGAGAAGGCCCAAAAGTTTAAAAGGGAGGGCCCAAATGAGGGAAAAAAACGGATACACGTCGGGCGTGCAAAACATAGACGATATGCCTTTAAGGGTGGATGATTCCCCATCAATTGGGAATCTTTTGTCTGCCTGGAATAATTATGTATGTGGTTTTACTTGATCAATATATTAAGTCCAGTTGAAAAACCATTAACATGTTATTTTTTACATGCCAGTTGAATTTTACATTATTAGGAGATATAGTAGAATCACGTACATTAGTTTACCATAATTAGGTAATGTAATTATGCAATGAAATATTAGAAAAACTGATATGCGAGTGTGACAGTAAATGCTGGATAAGATTTATTTTTTGAGGACTACTCATTATCATCAGTATTTATACAGGTGTGGCAAACTTGTCGTCTCTTCTACCTAACACATTGCTAAGCTCAATTCTGAAGTAAGTTATTTATTTCAATGATGTAAGATTCTAGTAAAATGCTTACATTATAAAAAAATTAGTCATGATATTATTTTGTTTGAAAAATCAACATAATATTTATAACTTTATGTTTCTCTTGCTTATTTAATATCCAAACTTTCATTCACGAAACTCTCTCCTGCCTCTCTCTCTCTAAACATTGCACTACATTCTCCCTCTTCTTATTTCAACATTATACCTTCGATCTCTTCAACTAGATCATGCACTTTATCCTCTCCCTGTGCTCTCTTCTTGTGTCTCCCATCTATATCCCTCTCTAATCACCCCTCTCCATTCAAATTCTCTCTCTCATATCTCTCTCTCTCTCTGTCTAAATCCTACACTACCTCATATACTCTCTCGCCATGTAGTTCCCTCCCATATCTCTCTCCGCTCTGTTCTTAATTCTCTATCTCTCTCTCCCTCTCTCTCTATACATCTATCTATATGTTTGTATGTTTGTATATATCTATCTATCTTTAAAAAAAAATGTAGGCTTCTTGTAGATATTCATTTTTTGTTGATAACTTTTACATTTGATTGGTATTAGCACATTGTGTGATCAATCTTCTTTTGAAACTTCTTTGGCCTGATGGTGTCTTTTGACAAACTTCTTGCATGGTCACCCATCCTAAATGGCTTCTACCGAACGCGCCTCACTTTGGTGTTCTTGACCTCTGGTATCTACTTTGGTAAGTCATGTGGATGTATATGTAGATCTACATACTCGCATGTCTATATATCTATGTTCGTCTTGATGGAAATATGTGTTTGGCAAGACAATCACACATTTCATATCTCGTTTCATGTTCATTGTGATGCTTATAATGATTGTAGTGCACGTGTGATGCTTATAATGAAGTCCATGAATATATGATCAGACTTAGTGAATTATGATGAAATCGTAATACATAGATCACTAGTCTTTAATCATGTGTTCTATATTCCTATTCAAACGATACTTGAGAATAGGGTTCGCCCGTCCCGATGCCGGTACCGGATACCGGTATCGGGACGGATGCTGGACGGATGCCGGTACCGGAAATTTCCGGTATCTGGTTTTTTCGATATCCAGATACCGGATATCGGTTGCTATAGTGCCGATATCCGATACCGGTATCCGTCCGATACCGTGATCCGTCTCCCGTCTCAGGGGGACAGATGACGCTATCGGATATCGGATGCGGATATCGGTTTTCGATATCCACATCGTATACCCTCTCTCCCTCTCTCTCTCGTTCTCCCCTCTCTCTCTCTCTCTCGTTCCCGCCCTCCCTCTCTCTTCAGTCTCTCTCTCGTCCTCTCTCTCTCTCTCTCGTTCTTGCCCTCTCCCTCTCTCAGTCTCTCTCTCTCGTCCTCTCTCTCTCTCATCCTCTCTCTCTCCCCCTCCCCCTCCTTCTCTCCCTTTCTCTCTAGCTTTTCATGCCTCGCTCTTTAAAAATATGAGAAGCACGACTAATAAGTTTCTCTAAAAATATGTGCGTATGACATTTCATTTCTCTCAGAGTTAGCGTTGGCAAAGGTCACTAAAAGAAATAGTTATTTGATTATATATCCAAGTCATTATATACAGATTACGTTTCTTTATTTGTTCCATATGGGATAAAGGGATCTGGGTTTTGTGGTAAACTCGGAATCCCTTTATCCCATATGGAAAGATAAAAAAAGAATTGTTACTATATAATAACGGGCATAAAATACACATTGAAATCTACGTATAATAATGTAACTAAGTTAAACTAAGCGAGAGGAATGATTATTTTACCGAAAACGGTATCCGATACCGGATATCGCGAAACCGATATCCGGATATCAGTTTTCCGATATCCGGTATCCGGTACCGTCTTCGTCCTCACCTCCCCGTATCGGATATCGATATCCGTCTAACCCCTGATAGACGGATATCGCCCGATATCCGATCTCTGACATCCGGAACCATCCTATTTTTTTTCCGGATATCGGATATCGGTTGTCCGATACCGGATATCGGACGGATATCGGACGGGCGAACACTACTTGAGAAGGACATCAAAGGATCTGGATAGATTATCACTATCTATGCACTCATATGATGAGTATGGCTGTTCACATAGTATTAGTGTGGAGACACTAAGGATAGATAGTGGGTGTTGTTTAGTGGAAAGAGTTCATTGAATTGATCCATACAAATACTTGAATGGTATTATACCAAACTGTTAATCGGGTTGATTCACATCATGGTTGTGTAAATGGTCCTTAGACATGAGACACAAAAGATGTATTGTGGACAGACAATTGTATTTTAACTATGACCAACAAGTCTCTAATCATGGGGTTTTAAACGGTCTTAGTTCGTGTGCATTGAGAAGTTCATGAAGATGATTGTGTGGTTAAGATGGGATCATCCACCCCGATATAAAAGGTGACTGCTCACGGAAGGCAATGTGATGAAATCCTTGACCAAGGTAATGGAATATCAAGGAAGAGTCCTTCGATGATTTCCGAATGCATCAGTACTAACTCGGATGACTGATAAGAATTTTACAATTGACCATACCCTAAGTCATCCTAGGAGCATCAAGTTAATGAGGGACTGTATGTACACAATAACCAATGGTAAATAAGTTCCATGAGTGAATCGATACACACTCCTCTGTATCTTTTAGAGCACAAGGTGTTGCTTGGAGAATCAATTAATTAGTTGAATTAAATCAATTCGATATTAATTAATCTACATGATGACATAGTTAATTAATTTGGAAGGCAAATAAGGTTATTCGGCAACTAGAGTCTTTAACTAAACTGATACGTGGGCCTAGAGGGTCACACACAAATAGTTTTTTGAACGTTCAAAGACATAAGTTTTGGGGGTTTTTCTGAAAAATACCCACTTAGCATAAATACGAGAAGGCCCTGAACAAAATTCACCTAGGCCAAAGTTTTTCAAGGGCGTTCCGCTTCTTTTCTCTTCTTGACCACTCCACTCTTGATGCGATTAGGACAATGTGATGACAATGATGGAGGGTGAATGGAGCTGGTCAAGGTGAAGAAAGAGATGTGACTTGCCATGGACTGCGTGGATATGTCTAGAGGCTGCACACTTGAGTAGCTCAACTCGTCTCGCTCTATGATCCAAGAAATCACGAAGCCTTACACATGTGCTTCGTTTCAATGTTTTGTTGATGTCGTTACGATTCCGTTGTAAGTCTTCCGCTACATGGAATCCTTATGTTCATTAGAGCTAGAGGACAGATGATGTTTCATCATTCGTCTGCTTAAAATTTGTCATCCGTCACCGTCCGTAGCGATGGACGGATGACTGAACAGTTGGATTTCCGTCATACCTCATTAGTCATCCATCATTTGTGATGAATGACGGATGACAAAAATGACAGACGAAACGACGGTAATGACGGATGACTTTTACCAGTGACGAATTTTTTAATGTATTTATTAGAAAACTGAAAAATTTGTGAAATTTTTTACCAATTCAAATGTGCATTTAAATAAAAATCCACAATTGCTTACTTGCTTTCATAGTAATATTTTGATATAGAGCGAAGGATTGTCTCAAGTCTCAACGGAGGTTGCAGGAGAGGTTGGGGGGGGGAGAGGATGGCATTGACATTGGGTGGAAGGGTCATATCCGATGGTCTCTACAAGGGTCAAATTCGATTGCGAGCAGAGGAGGACGCTGCTTGCTGCAGCAATCAGCCGGGCGATCGCGATCGACCAGATCAAACCGATCAGCCAACCAATCAATCAATTGGGGGGAAGGTCAGGAGATTGATGCCGCGGGGAGCTCCATGTACGCGTCGAGGATGAGCGGGTTCGCCTACAGCTTCGGCGTCTCCGTTGGCATCCTCCAACTCTAGAGAGAGGCGACAGTCGAAGAGGGGGAGAGAGGCGACAGACGAAGCGGGGGAGAGCGGCCACAATAGAAGAGGGAAAATGACTGGAAGAGGGGGGGGTCAAGGACGTCAGTTTCATCATCGGGACGTTCGTTCCGTGCCGTTTACTTCAATGAACGATTGACGGAACGGACAAATGACGGAATCGTTAAGATGACAAAACTGTGACGAATGACGGAGATGACGACAAAAACTTCATTGGACGGATATTGGAACGGAAATCCGTTACGTTCCGTTCCATTCATCCAAAAACGTCATTCGTTTTCGTCCTCCAGCTCTAATATTCATCCATATCCAGGCCTCTAGAACCCAACATCAACATGTGTATCTATCTATATATCTATTTATCTATCTATCTTTCTGTCACTCCTCTCTCTATTAATCACGCTCTTTCTATTATTTCTCTCTCTACATTCTATAAATAGCGTCCGATATAGTTTCAAGTTGCTAATAATTTACTATGAATATAGTCTACACTCTCGTGTATGTTTCTTTTCTCTTTCTATCACTAGCCCCTTTCTCATCGTCGCAGTATAAATACCGCTCCTCACTCCTTCTCCCGTCCTCTTTCTACAGATGCTCAGAGCAGACACTGCAAATCCTACTTTAAACCACTCTCGAGCAACTTGCATTGATTAACGGTGCAGCGCGCGATCAGGACTTTTGATTTTCTCTCCACTCGATCTACGATCGTGAGCGTAAGTGTTGTAATTTTTCCTTTTGTGGATCTTAATCTTGATTCCTCGTGACGGATTGATGCCTACGCTTCGGATTTCTCGGAATTGAGTGAGTTTTTAGGTATCGTAGTTATTGGCGATGTGTCTGTTTTTTTGTTTCTGTCTGGAGAAGATCGAGGTTTGGATTTTTTCTGAAATGTGTGCGAATTCTGTTTGTGGAAGGAAATTGTTGAAATTAAGCTTTCTGTCCGTTTAAGTTGAGGATGATCTCTCGTGGCAAGTCCTCTGGGATTGCTATTTCATCGTTTCTGCGTGTTAGTTGGAAATCTAGATCGATGATCTGGACTTTGTTATTATGTACTGAAATTGGCTTTGTCGAAGCGTATTTGGGTCGTCTCCGACTAAGAGAATCCTGCTAGATGATTATCTCCTTCGTGCAGCGCGTAAAATTTCCATTATGACGTCGAGGATCTTTCTCAGTCTTTCCCTTCTTCGGTTGGGACGTTGTGAAATTTCAGATCCATTTGTTCGCTTATTTCATGGACTCATCTCTTTAACTGCATCTCTTACTTGTAAGGAGGTTAACCGTTGACAATGCGTTATTGCTTGGAAACTTGTATCTGTTTCTTGGAAACTTGCGTATTAGCAGAAATCATTTGTTCTTTGAGATCTTGTGATGTTTTCGAGTGCATCCGTTTTTCTATTCACACTTGGAGTTAGATTCTTTTGAGAATTTTTTTGGGAAGCAATTACGGATAGATTCTTTTGATATTAATCAAGAATGACGTCTAATTAACCAGGGAATGGATTGATGTTTCAAAGTCATTAGAACAACGCCATTTAAGGTCATTTCTTTGCGTATTAAATATTTTGATATACATCTATAAGTCTACACTTAAATTGGATGTGGCAATAACCTTCTAGATGATTCGTGATTATAAATTCGTATTTCATTACAAAAATTTAATTACCGGAATCGATAAAGATTTTACTTAAATTCTAACCCCTGAGTCTCGTTTTGGTGCCTTCTTTCTATAAAGGGAATTTTATTTTTCATTGTTTCTTTATGTCTGTCAGCCATTAACTTTTCTTTCTGGTGATGCTGTTCTCATCCAGGAATGCAATGGGATCGAAGATGAATGCAAGTGGCCGTCGAACTCGCAATTCCATATCCATAATATTTGTTGTTGGCCTCTGTTGCTTCTTCTACGTTCTCGGTGCCTGGCAGAAGAGTGGGGTTGGAAAGGGCGACAGCATAGCACAGATTATCAACAGAGGAACAGATTGCACTATCCTTCCTAATCTGATCTACCAGACCCATCCTCCCATAGAATCCTCTCCCCCTGATGATTCCAATTTGAAGCGCAAAGTATTCAAGCCATGCGCGTCTCGCTACTCAGACTACACTCCTTGCCAAGACCAGAAGAGAGCGATGACCTTTGCTAGAGAAAACATGATTTACAGAGAGAGACATTGCCCTCCGCCAAGCGAGAAATTACGATGTCTTATCCCAACCCCCAAGGGCTATGTGACCCCATTTCCTTGGCCCAAAAGCCGGGACTACGTGCCCTATGCTAATGTTCCACACAAGACATTGACTGTTGAGAAGGCAGTACAAAACTGGGTTCAGCTCAAAGGCGATGTGTTCAAGTTTCCAGGTGGCGGGACGATGTTTCCTCAAGGAGCTGATGCATATATTGATGAGCTTGCATCTGTAATTCCACTATCTGATGGGACAGTCAGAACTGCATTAGACACTGGCTGTGGGGTAAGTTCGCTTCTATTATAGGATGCTCTATAATTGAACATGTTAGAAGGTAGGGTAGAATCGTTATTCCCTACTTCGGCAGCGTGTTTTATGAGTTTATCTGCCTACGAAGGCAAATGAAACCTTCCTACCAAGTGAGAAAATTCTAACATTAGCATCAGGGGCTTTTTCTCCCTGGGCAGTGGGTTCCTCTTATCGCCCTGCCTTCTCTCTCACCTCCAGCAAGTAGTTTGGCCATTTTTGATTTAGGTAGAAGTCAATAAGTACTTGAGTTAAGCAGGAGAGAATGGGGAAGCCAGCGAAGTATGTTCTATTTTCTTATGTTTTTGTCATCCCACTATTAGCTGGGACAGTTGGAACTGCCTAAGATACTTGCTGTGGGTTGAGCTGGTGGCTTCTCTGATAAGATGAATTCTGATGGAATATATTGAGATAAGGGGTAGTTTGTTCATTTTCTGTTTAGATGGAGTCGATAAGTTCTAGAGTAAGCAGGAGAGAATGAGGAGCCTGTGAAGTATGTACCAGCTTGTATTTTTACTCATGTATTTATTCATTCTTCAGGATCGTATCATCATCATACAAGCAATGACACCCATTATATTTCTTTCTATATATTATAATATCCGTTATGTCCGTATCAGGTTGCTAGCTGGGGTGCATATATGCTGAAACGGAATGTACTTACTATGTCCTTTGCGCCAAGGGATTCTCACGAGGCTCAAGTGCACTTTGCATTGGAGCGTGGAGTTCCTGCTGTTATTGGGGTGTTGGGAACCATACGTCTTCCTTATCCACCCAGGGCATTTGACATGGCCCATTGTTCTCGTTGCTTAATCCCGTGGACCTCCAATGGTAAATTTCATGTTTCATTTGGAACTGCTGCACTTTTACAGTTTTAGAGAAGAATCTTGGTGAAAATTTTAGTGACAGGATTATGATATGATCTTGTCTGGATCTATCACTGAGAGTGTAGAAAACCAATTGCAATTACTGTTCTTCTTTGCATTGTCTATTGGTGAAAGCAATACAGATCAATCTCAGGATAAGAAGCCAAGTGTCAAGAACGAAGTACATAATAATTGTGGTAGAAGAAGAGATCAGAAGAAGAAATGGAGAGGACAACAGAATCGGCTCCTCACTCCCCTCCAGATGGGGAGTGATCTCCCAAAGTCCTGTCCACCTCAGCGACAATTTTCATGAATTCGGTAGAAAGAAGAAGAGAAGAGGCCAAGGAGATTTATCAGTTTACCAGGAGGCAGGTGGACCCAAATGACAGGCTAATATTCACAGATGAGTCATCAAAGATGGTGAGTGTGATGACTTATCAAGAACAGGTCCGAACCTAACTAGTAGGAAGCTCAACAAAATAAAGAAAGACGAATGTAGGAGGGTGTCATATCTTTCATAAAGTTGATCCTTGGAGCAGAAGACCTTGGCGACGAGCGGGCGACATTCATTTCGTGTCTCATGGAGGGTGCTTGGGCTTGTAGAGAACGCATATTGGAAGATGGAAATGCTGGTTGAAAGGCAGTATGTCCATGGATTGATCTCATTGTGAGCACTCTGGCCTTGAGATTTCCATACTCTAGATACCTAGGTGTACCACAATTCAAATCTCAGTCGGTGGTGCTTGACTGAGATCTCCAGCCTATAGATAGAGTTTGACTCCCACCAATCTTGGTCATTTGACCCCACACAGGTCCCTCTGGATTGTTAATTTTGCTTTGCATCTTCAGGGCATGCCTCTTCTGATAGGATAGGAACGAGGGAGGTTCCTATCAGGTTACAGTGAAATATTGCTAGAACGAAACCATTATTTTTAGTGCGATTTTTAGTGTGACTTTAGTAAGGCCGTTATCATGCATTTGAAATATAACTTCTCTTTAGAGTGCACTGGGGAATTCTTCGCAACTCCTATGGTATATGTTAAGGAAGGAAGAAGGAAGGTAATGACATAAACACCAAGAGAGTACATGTGAGGGTATATATACCCTAAGAGAGAGGAGAATGATAATAGGGCTAATGGGCTTATAGACTAGGGCCCATTAGCCCATGTGGAGTAGTGTCTCACTAACACCCCGCCGCAAGCGAAGTATGGATGTCATCCATGCCGAGCTTGGACACTGCATGTTGGAGGAGAGGTCGAGAGAGTCCCTTGGTGAGGACATCGGCGGCTTGATCAGCTGAAGAAACAAAATCCAGGTCAAAGATTCCCTCGTCCATGCGCTCCTTGAAGAAGTAGCAGTGGAGCTCCATGTGCTTGATCCGGCCCTGTTGACCAGGGTTCTTTGCCAAAGCAATTGCCGACTTGTTGTCGCAGTAGAAGTGGATCGGGCCAGAGTACTCCACACGGAGGTCATGGAGGATCCCGTAAATCCACTGGCCTTCAGAGGCCCCATCGGCAAGTGCTCGGTACTCGGCTTCAGCACTAGAGCGGGACATTTTGTCTTGCTTGCTACTCTTCCAACTGACGAGGCTGCCGAAGACAAAGTTGCAGTACCCCGTGGTAGAACGACAGTCCACAATGGAGCCAGCAAAGTCCGCATCGGTGTAGATCTTCACGGTCCGTTCCATACTCCGAGGAAAGAGCAAGCCTTTCCCGGGGCAGCCCTTTAGGTACGCGAGTACCCGGTTGGCAGCCTGGCGATGGATCTCCCGCGGAGAGTGCATGAACTGACTGAGGAGATTGACGGCGAAGCTGATATCGGGCCGGGTGTGCGTTAAGTAGAGGAGTTTCCCCACCACCTGCTGGTACTGATAGGCGTTCACCGGGGCTGAGTCCTCCCCCTTACCCAACTTGACGTTAGGGTCAATGGGAGTACTCACCGGTGCACACTCGGTCATGCCGGTCAATTCCAATAAGTCAACGGCATAGTTCTGCTGTGACACAAAGATCCCCGGGGGGGAGTAGGCCACCTCAAGGCCGAGGAAGTAGCGAAGAGGCCCGAGGGCCTTGATTTCGAACTCCTTGGCCAACGCAGAGCTAAGGCGGCTGGCCTCGGCAGAATCGGACCCCGTAATGAGAATGTCGTCGACGTACACGGCCAAGATAGAGACACCAACAGGACTGTGACGGAAGAATAGGGAGGCATCCCCATTGCTCTGAGTGTAGCCCTCGGCCTTCATGGCCGAAGAGAACCGGCCGAACCACATCCGCGGCGACTGTTTCAGTCCGTAAAGGGACTTCCGCAGTCGGCAGACGGTACCCGGAGGGCCAAGGGTATACCCGGGGGGCTGCTGCTTGTACACCTCCTCCGTCATGTCACCATGTAGAAAGGCGTTCTTCACATCAAACTGCCGGATCTGCCACTGGGAGTGAGCCGCAAGTGCCAAGATTAGACGGACTGTCTCCATCTTCGCCACAGGAGAGAACATCTCGAAGTAGTCCACGCCATAAGACTGAGTGAACCCCCGAGCCACAAGGCGAGACTTGAGACGCTCGAGAGTACCATCCGCATGATGCTTCTTGGCATGGATCCACTTGCAATCCACCGCCCTTTTGCCAGGGGGGAGGGGGACGACATCCCAAGTGTGGTTCTTGAGCAAGGACTGCATCTCCTCATCCATCGCCGCTTTCCAATGAGGAGAAGCGAGAGCATCGGCGAGGCGGCGTGGAAGAGGATCCGACGCGATGTGAGTAAGAAAGAGCCGGTAGGGAGGACTCAGCCGGTCGAAGGAGAGATAGTGAGATAAGGGGTAGAGGGGTGTGCGAGTGCACTGACGAACCCCTTTCCGAAGGGCAATAGGCCCTCCCAACTGAGCATCGTCATCAGTAGACGAGGGGGATGGATCGTTCGACGGAGGAGCGGAAGCAAATGTGGGAGGAGAGGGTAACTCCCGGGGGGTAGGAGTGGGCGCCCCGGGGGAAGGAGATGGTGCACCAGGAGAAGGAGATGATGCACTGGGAGGAGAGGTGGTAGATGGCGGAGCAGTAGTAGGCGGTGGCAAGGGGGCCGGAAGGGAAGGTGGAGAAGGGGAAGATGGCTCAAAGGACCTCTCAGGGGAAGGCACGGGAGAGGTAGACGGCGACGTTGGAGTAGTGGTCTCCACAAACGGGAAGGGTTCCAAGGAAGGGGTCGAGGAAACCTCATCCAGCGGAAGGCGGGACGAGGTAGAGTCACCGAAATAAGGCTCATGCTTGGCAAAGGTGACATTTGCCGAGATGAAGAATCGCCTAGACGAAGGATGATAGCAACGATACCCTTTCTGGAGAGAAGCGTACCCGACAAAAACGCACCGAAGAGCTCGAGCATCGAGCTTCGTGCGGGAGGGAGCCGTGTCGTGAACATACGCCGTGCACCCGAAGATGCTAGGTAGAAGCTCAGTCCGCAGCGAGAGTTGTGGGAAAGCCGTGTTCATCCGATCCAAGGGGCTGCTGAACCCGAGGGGCTGGGAGGGGAGACCGTTTACGAGATGAGTACTCGTCAAAACCGCCTCACCCCAATAAGCGCACGGAACACTATAATGCAGCAGAACTGTACGAGCTGTCGACGTGACATACCCGATCCGACGTTCTGCCATCCCGTTCTGTTCAGGTGTAGCCACACAAGAGGACTCATGTAAAATCCCATGATCGGCAAAGTACGTGGCCAAATCGGCATTGACGAAGTCCCGGGCGTTATCGGAGCGGAAGCGCTGAATACCCCGGCCAAACTGTGTGTGAACCATGGTGCAGAAGTGACGGACTGTTGGTGCGACCTCAGACTTGGCAGTCAACAAGTATACCCAGGTGTAGCGGGTAGCCTCGTCAACAAAAATCTGAAAGTAGCGGTGTCCCTTGAGGCTGGCCTGCGGGGCGGGTCCCCAAACATCACTGTGGATGCGAAGCAGTGGAGTCGATGAGTGCGAGGTGGACGGAGAGAAAGAGGAACGACGATGCTTGGCCAGCTGACAAACGTCACACACAATTGTCTGAAGATCCAATCCAGTACACATCGAAGGAAAGAGACGCTGTAAAACAGGAAAGGGCGGGTGACCCAGCCGCTGGTGAGCCAACTGAAGACGTCCTATGCGCTGCGCATCGACCGACCGGAGATGGCGATGCACCAGAAAGCATTGAGAGCGAACCCCATCGTCCAACAACAGCAGCCCATTCGCCCGCCTAATTGGTGTAGTCCGGCCCACCTTGTCAGACAGAAACATCCCGCTGGAGGTGGAAGCTGGAGACTGAGCGACCATAGCTTTCCCTTCTGTGGCCTCCTTCTTCTTCCGGTTGTCGTATTGACGCTTCTTACACCACTTGCGAAGGTGTCCAGGCTTGTTGCAGTATGTGCAAACCAGCCCGGAGGCTGCCGGCTCCGCCGTGGGAGCAGGGTTTGGAGTGGGAGGCCGGGTGAGTAGGGCGGTCGAGTCACGAGACGCCTCCGGGGAGAGAGTGCCAAGGATCTGAAAGTGGCTCTCCTCCTCCTGGAGTTCCTTCACCAAATCAGCAATCGTGGGAAGGCCTTCCTGGCGGTGTAGAGCACGTCGACGACTGTCATCGTACTCCTTGTTGAGACCATGGAGGAATCCCAAAAGACGAAGGCGAAGGGTGTTTTGGAACGCCTTGCATGTCGGATCATCCGTCGGCAAGTAGTAATCCACCTCGTCCCACAGTTTCTTGTGTTCCAAGGCGTAGTCCAAGATGGACATTGCTCCCTGGCGAAGGTTGTTGGCCCTTGCGACCAGCATAAAGAGACGCCAATTGTCCCCCTCTCGTCCGCAAAAGGTGTTCGCCTGGTCCCAAAAGCCTTTCACTGTTGAGCAGCGAGGGAAGCGTTCACGGAACGAGGGCGCCAGGGAGTTCGTGTAGAGGCAGCCGAGGACAAAGTGTTCTTCGGCTTCCCACGCAGCATAGTGCGGATGGGTCTGTAGGAGAGGATCCTGCGTACAGTGCTTGAACAGTTGGCGGGCCTTGAGAGTGGTCTCGACAAAGTGACGCCACTGTAGCAGGTTCGGGCCCTGGAGACACGTCGAGTCGGGAACCAAGGGCAGGGGATGAGTGACCTTATGTGACAACGGCTCTTTCTGGAAGTCTGCATCCGTGAAGCCCCCGGACATCAGCGAGGCTGTGGAGACCGGCTGACGTGTCTGACTCGTGGAGTGGAGTTCCTCCGACATCGTACTAGGAGCGGGCTGCTGGCTGCGACTGCAGCTGGTTGGCTGCAGCTGCGGCTGGCAGCTGCGGCTGCGGCTAGCTAGCAGTGGCTGCAGCTGGCTGCTGCGGCTGCGGCTGACTGGCTGCGGCGGCGGCTGCGGCTGGCGCTCTCGTTGCGGCTGCGGCTGGTGCTGCGGCTGGCGCTGCGGCTGGCGCTGCGGCTGGCGCTGCGGCTGGCGCTGCGGCTGGCGCTGCGGCTGGTGCTGCGGCTGCGGCTGCTGCTGCGCGTGCGGCTGCGGCTGCGGCTGCGGCTTGCGGCTACGCGTGCTGCTGCGGCTTGCGGCTGCGCGCGTGGCTGCGGCTTGCGACTGTGCGCGCGGCTGCGTGTGCGGCTGCGGCTTGTGGCTACACGTGCGGTTGCGCGTGCTGCTGCGGCTTGTGGCTGCACGTGCGGCTGCGGCTTGCGGCTGTGGCTTGCGGCGGCGCGTGCGGCTGCGGCTTGCGGCTGTGCGTGCGGCTGCGGCTGGTTTCTCCGGGAGCTCCGCGGGCTGGCTACGGCTCGTTCTGCACAGGGACGATGGGCTGGCCAAACCTAGGGTTTGGCTGGTTCGTCGGCCTGGCTATGATCGGGCTGTGGCTGATCCGTTGGTCACGCTCCGGGGTTCGCTGAGCAGCGAGAGGGTGATGTCAAACCCCATGTGGAAGAGCTCTGGAGCTCTGATACCATGTTAAGGAAGGAAGAAGGAAGGTAATGACATAAACACCAAGAGAGTACATGTGAGGGTATATATACCCTAAGAGAGAGGAGAATGATAATAGGGCTAATGGGCTTATAGGCTAGGGCCCATTAGCCCATGTGGAGTAGTGTCTCACTAACAGTATATGTCATGCTTTCTTTTGAAATGCGGCTCTATTTTCGGTTTGGAGAAGAATCTCTGCCAAAACTTTAGTAACAGTGATACAAAAACATATCGGTTCAAGGAAATCATCATTTTTATGAGATTTTTTGTTAGACTTAAGTCAGACTGTCATCATGCGTTTGAAATATAACTGAGAGAATGTAAAATGTCGCGTGAGGAAGAGGGAGCTCTAGATAGCACAGAGGATCTTTACATACTTCAGCAGTTTCAGAACTCTAGATAGCCATAGGAGAGGAGCTTCGGGAGAGAGAGAGGAAGACAGGTGAAAAAGAGGGAAATGACATAAAGAAACATCCCAAGTCATTTCCCGGATGAAACCCTAATTTATGCAACGTTATTGGATCCTTTACCCGTTAGAGAGATCTGGATCTCATTAGGTTGGAGTTATGATGGTCAAATAATGCAGGGACATCTACGTAATTACTTAAGTTTTGAGGATACAATTGTAAAGATTAAATAAAATAATTTTCTTCTCACCAACAGCCTCCCTCAAGCTGGAGAGTGTATATTCTTCATTCCCAGCTTGCAGATGAGCCTTTGAAGTGTAGGGATGTGTAGGCCTTTCGTTAACAGGTCAGCACACTGTTCCTCTGACTTGACATAAGTTGTTCTTATTAAACCCTCCTGTTTTTCTTTGATGAAGTGTCTATCTATTTCCACATGCTTGGTTCTGTCAGGTTGAACCAGGATCCGAGCAATCTCCACAGCTGAATGGGATTTTCAGTTCTGGATGGATTTTAACAGATACTGTGCGCAATGGCTCTGAACTCCACCTTTGAACTGCTCCGTGACACAGACTGTTTTTTTGCTCCTCCAGGATATATGATTGCTGCCTAGGAACGTGCAATATCCAGTGGTAGATCGTTGGTCCACAATGTCCCTTTATAATCAGCATCAGTGTAAATTTCAACATTAGTATGAGTATTTTTATCAAATGTAATCCCATGTCCCGTGTCTCCGTCAAGTATCTGAATATGCAAAGAATGGCCTGCACATGGAATTCCCTGGGATATTGGATAAATTGGCTGACAAGCATATGAAATGTCAGGTCTGGTGTGCGACAAATAAATAAGCGTACCGACTAGACATTGATATCTTCCTTTGTCAGTTGGGGAGTTATCCGCCCCTTTCCCCAACTTAAATTAGGATCGACAGTGTGGGTGCAGGTTTGCAGCCAGTCATCCCTGCTTCACTGATACGGTCCCGATTTGAAAACAGATCTTGCATGATGTACGGCTTCCAAATTGTATTTCAGTAGGACTCACGTTCCATAGATTGACGTTTGAGACGAGTAGAGAGGGAGAGATGTTCCCAGGAGTAAGAGAAGAACGGCAATGGTGGGAGGAGGGCCGAGCGAAGAAGTTAGGGATCGGCCAGGGACGAGCCGCCTGGAGATGTGGTGAAGCGGAGACGATCACGAGGACGGGGATCGTGGAGGGAGATGGAGCATGGATATAGAAGAGACGAGAGGGAAGGGAAAACCAACTATCACTTAAACTCCAAACATTCAGTCTGCCCTCCTTAAAGGAGGGCTGTGCTATTTAAAGGCAACATAGAGGGAAAGGAAACATGGAAACATGACGATAATCCTTTCCTGGCTGTGATATTTGAGCTGTCATTCATCTGAGGAAACCTATCATTCATTCAGATAATACTGTCTCCCCCTTGTGTATGCCGCTTATATTCCTAGGAAGTATCAAAGTTTACCTAATCTCTTGATCTCAAAATCCTTTCCTGGCTGGTCATTAGTTTTTGTATCCCAACTTGGTCATCGCCTGTTAGAATTATATCATATACTTTGAAAAGCAAGAGGGCTACTCCACTAGACATATGGTTTAAGAATAAAGTGTGATCACCATTACTCTGTTTATAACTGCTGCGCTTCATGGATTTAGTTAATTCACCAAAACCATGCCCGTGGTGCCTGCTTGAGGCTGTATAAGGTCTTATTTAGTTTGCACAATAGGTTCTGATTCCTGTCATTTTTGAAGCCTGGGAGAATGCACATGTATATCTCCTCCTCAAGAGTGCCATGTATAAAAGCATTCTTTATTTCTAATTGATGTAAGGCCCTCTCGTTGATAACAACCAGAGAAATTAGGATTAGTAGTGTGTACCAAAGGATACCCTTTAGCTACTAGTTGGGCTTTATAATGGTAAAAACCCAGCAACACCCAACTGGTTTCTTTCCCGGACGTAAGGAGACATGGGTCTAAATATTACTCTTGTTTAATGCTTTTATTTCTTCCTCCATGGCCGCCTTCCAATGCCTATCATGAAGTGCTTTTGTCAAGGTGGCAGGTATGGTGACTGATCCAACTTTAGAGATGAATGCTTGATACGGACACATGAGTAATCTGGGAGATCCCTTGGACCTCCAATGGTAAATGTCATGTTTTATTGGGAACTTCTGCTTTATTTGCCGTTTTGGAGAAGAGTCAGGGTGCGACTTCGATGTCTACCGAACAATTCCCCCAAGGTATTTCATAGAATTCTTCAATGATTGTCTCAATTGTCACATGAGAGAGAAGGGAGAAGGGAAAGAGAGAGAGAGAATATAGATGACTCTACGGTATGGGAAGTCTCCACAGCGGAAAGGAGGAGCAACCTCCGGAACGCTTTTTTTTTTGAAAGAACCTCCGGAGTGCTATGTCTCTGGAATGCCATTGCTGGCCTTATGCAGGAATGTGACGTCTTATGCAAGGGAAAGAAAGTTAAAGAGGGAGAGCGGGAGAGCTCAAGAGTGGAGGAACTCACAACTGTCCAGTTGCTTGGATGTGATATTTCTCATATTTATGATGTCGACTTGACTCTTAAAGGGACTCCTCCTTAATGGGTCGATCCCAGGCTGGCAGGTCTTGTAAAAACATGCAGTGTTCATATCAAGTCTTTGAAAAGTTTAGTGGGATTGAGAAAATATATTGTTTTTTTTTTTTGAAATTTTGAACTGTGATTACATGCCCATGCTGTGGTCACCAAACAAGGACTTCCCAGGCGGTCACCCATCCTGGTACTGCTCATGCCCAAGCACGCTTAACTTCGGAGTTCTAATGGGATCCGGTACACTAGTGTGCTGATACTAGTGTGAGAAAAGATATTGTTTGAAGCACACTATAATCTTTTTTTTTAACATTAAAAGGGACAATCACCCAACGAGTTGGTGAGCACGTTATCATTTTATATCAGGCTGTAATCATGCGTTTGAATTATAACTACTCTTGAGAGTGTATCAGGGAATCCCTGAGACCTTCAATCCTAAATGCTATGTGACAACTTCTGGAGATCCAACAAGATAGGATGACAGAGGTAGAGGAGAGAAAGGATTTAGAGAAAAGTTAACACTTGCACTTAAAAAGATCAAACATTACAATCGTACATCGTTAGATTTATAGGAGCTGTCTAACGGCTAATCCGCCAACGGCTAGTTTAACTAGCCGTTAGCTGTTGTTAGTGGGCCCGATAGAGCCTGATAGGGGATCTAATAGGGCCCGATAATGGAGGAGAAACCCAATTTGCCGGCACCTTTTTTAGCCCATATCTTCAACACTATGCATTATTTGGAACTGCTTCACCATTTGCATTTTTGAAGAACACCCGTGAAAATGTTTGTGACATTCGTAATAGAAATGTGTCTCTTAAAAGAAATCCTTATTTTTCCATCAGATTTTGTTAGATATTAGTCAGGTTGATATCATGCATTTTATATATATCTAATTCTTTAGAGAATGGGTTAGGGATCCCAAATTATGAGAAATTCTATTATTCATTTGCTTTCAAATTTTGAAGCACATTGTCAAAGTATGGTATATTCTGATAGGGTATTAGAACTGTCCAGTGGTGTTCACGTCATTTTTTACAGAAATATGAGTACTTTAGCCTTTTACTTCTTGGATGTTTCCCCTTAAATGATGATAGCCCTCTCTTAGGAGGTCAGCCAAGAATGTTAATAGAAGTTGAAGTCCTGTGTGGGTTAGCTCCTTTGATTGTCCTCCTCTTCTCATCTCTCTCCTCCCCTTTACACCCCATAATCTCCTGCCTCCTTTGATTGTCTCTCAGCTACAGGAGGGCTACCTCTAACTCATTCATGTAATAACTTAGATCTTATCCCTCCTGTTCCTGAGCCTTACGCGTAATTTCTTGGTGCAGGGGGGATGTACATGATGGAGGTTGATCGAGTGCTCAGACCCGGCGGCTACTGGGTTTTATCTGGGCCCCCAATTAATTGGAAGACGTACTTCAGAACTTGGAACCGATCAGAGGAGGACCTCCAAAAGGAACAAAAAAGAATTGAGCAAATGGCAGAACTCTTGTGCTGGGAGAAGAAGTACGAGAGGGGAGATGTTGCCATTTGGAGGAAGAAAATCAATTCTAATCTTTGCCGGAAGAGAAACAATGTGGTGCCAATAACGATGTGTCCAGCTGATGAGGAGGGCAATATCTGGTAAGTTTTACAGATTTTGGGTTTTAAATATATTTTGATCAATTTTAGGATTTTTTCTTCATTTGGTATTTATTAGTTTTTAAAAACACACAACTTCTAGAGGAAATTAATGCTAACTGGATAAAAGAAACTCATGGAGGTGGAGCTATTTAATAACCACTATGGAATACTCCTTTAAAAATAAATATAAAATATAAATGGCTGGCTGTCTGATGGTTACTTCTGACGTGAATCCAGCAGAAATATAATATAGATGTGCCGAACCCTACTTGTGACAGTGAATCTAGCAGAAATATAAATAACTGAGATCAAAGAAATAAAAAATCTTGTCAGATTTGTTGACTTCATAAGATGTCATTGACTTTCTATACATTGTTCAGGTACAATAAGATGAAGCTCTGCAGAACCCCTATTCCAGTGGTAGAGCGTATTGATCAAGTATCTGGGGGAAAACTGAAGAAGTTTCCGCAAAGATTATTCTCAGTTCCACCCAGGATAGTGGAGGGTGATGTAGACGGAGTGACAGCCAGATCCTTTGAAGAAGACAGCAGTCTATGGAAAAAGCGGGTCAATGCCTATAAGAAGGTCAACAAGGAATTTGGTTCCGGAAGATACAGGAATATAATGGACATGAATGCCGTGTTAGGCAGCTTTGCGGCAGCTATTGAGTCCTCCAATTCATGGGTTATGAATGTTGTGCCCACAGTCTCTCCCAAGGATACCTTGGGGGTTGTCTTTGAGCGAGGTCTGATCGGCATATATCATGATTGGTACGTCATTCTTCTCTCTCACGCTCTCTCTCCATACATGTGCTCTGATCAGCATCTATAATGACTAGCGCATCATTATTATATTATGGAATTTTAGAGATCGATCAAAAGCTGCAAGAGATGGTCATGCGAGGGAGGTTCTTAGGGCAGAAGAGCAAGAGAGGGCTCAAGTAGCATTAGCATAAAACTGTCAATTAATTCATTAGGGCAAGTGCTGGATTTATAGTACATATCGGGTTTGGATCCTTAGATCCTTAGATGTTACATGGGTATACAAAAAGATTGTAAAAAGAACAGGGTAATAAAGCAAAAACAAACAGAAAACTGCAGATCTATCGCGTTTCCTAAAGCAGGGAATGAATGATTTCCATTCCCAGCTAGAAGAGCTGCCACTTCAACAAAGGACTGTGCATGCCCTTTTTGAGAATATTTGCACATTGTTCTGCAGAGTTGACATGAGAGGTACAAATCATGTCGCCTTCCAACTTCTATTTTATAAATGTTGGTAAACCTCCTCGTGCCTTCTCTCGTCATGGTGAGCTGGATTGTGGACAATCGCTATGGTGGACGACTGGACTTGTATGAACGATTGGGAGTTCCTCGAGCAGATGTTTGATCCACAAAGATTCATAGATGCCAAGAGCATGTGCCTGAAGCTCTGCCTATGCACTGGATTGGGACAGCACTATCTGCTTCTTGCTCTATCAGGAGATGAGATAACTACAAGAAATGCATAGTACCGTGAAGTAGATGGTCGGTGAACAGTATTACCTGCATAATCAGCATCGGTATAAACTTGAAGGTTGTTATAGTCTGTAGGTTCAAAAAGGATGCCCAGTCCCAGTGTTCTCTTCAGAGATCTGAGTATGCAACGGACTCCACATTCATGTACTTCCCGGGATCCTGCATGAATTGACTTGCTAAGCTAATAACGGAAGATATATCTGGCCTAGAGTGAGTCAGGTGTATCAACTGACCAACCAATCTTTAATATCACCCTTGATCCTTGATCAATTGGGGCTCTTTCCTGGCCAAGACGTAGTTTATGGTCTCGATCAACTGGGGTAGGTGATGGTTTACACCCTAGCGAGCCTGTTTCCTTTGACAAGTCAAATCTGTGTTTGAGCTTGGAAAGAACTATGGCTTGAGTAGTGTAGTCTACTGGGAGGCCTAACAAAATACTTCAGTCTGTCCAGCCTTTTGATGCAAAACTCAATAGCAGGTGCTCATCCACCTGAATTTCCTTCGAATTGTCCCTTGTCAAAATCATACCGTCAACATATACTGATAACAAGGTTATTCCCTTAGAAGTATGCTTGATAAATAGAGTGTGGTGCCCATTAGTTTGTTTATAGTCCATAGACTTCATAGTGTTGGTCAATTCTCCTAACCAAGCCCTGACTTTTTGAGCCCATGTAAAGCTTTGTTTAACTTCCAGTCCAAGAGGTGGTTTTGGTCGTTTTTGAATCCTTGGAGAATATGCATATATATTTTTCCCTCTAAATGTCCAAGAAGGAAGTCATTCTTGATAGCCAACTGGTGGAGCTCCGAGCCCGTGGCGACCTTCCAATTTAAATTGTCTAAAGCCTCTGATTCATTGTGGGAAGTGGACCAGATCTACCTTTAGATAGAAATGCCTGATACTGACCAGACAAGTTCTCTCGGGAAACAAAATTCTGAAGCAGATAGAGAGATTCCTGTCACTTGCCCACAACCTTGGTAAGCGGAGACTATGAACCATTACTGCCCGAGTAAGATCGAGTTGTTGGTTTTTCCTCTCGATCACCCCATTTTGTATGTGTGTGATACAATAATATCTCGAAAATGTATCAATCAAAGAACAGTACGTACCTCAACTGGTTTGACGGTGATTCAACACCGAGCTGTATCAGTTGTATGGCGATCCTGACGAAATCCACCTCTAATGAAGCTCAAGATCTGGATCTCCGCTGCTTCTTTCTTAGCCTGGTCGAATGCAACCCGGAGCCGGTAGGGAGAGAGGTCTAACCGAATCTTGATCTACTTCGAAGTGTCCCTTATTCAAAGGCCCCCCTTCACCTTATATCCTATTTTCCTTCCCGCCATTATTCACTAATGGGCAATTATTTCCCTCTTCCTTAATGGGCCTGATTTAGCCCTTTTTATTACTAGGTCGTCATGTGCCGATCCACATGACGTTCCTCTATCTCTTCTATGCAGTAGACTTTGGGTCAGCCCTTGGTTGACCCCCACTGTGCCCCTTGTTGACCGTCATCTCCTTAGTTAAGTTCTCATTTAACTGTTTCTTCCTTGGTCTTCTCTTGTATGAGATGTATAGTACCTTATCAGTGTGTTAACACATGATGTTTCACGGATGATCCGTTATCCTCAAAAATGGTTTTTCTTTTTGGAAAAATGTCATTATTCATTTAATCTTTAGCATTGTCTGATCTATAGCGTCTGATCCCTATATTTAATGGTAATTTGATCACCATAAATAGGTTAATTATGATCTATGTAATTTCTGACTTGTGGTTCATTAAAATAGACTCAAATCTTTCATGAGCATTAGTCATTAAAGGAAAATAACGTTGCTTTCCCCCACATGTTGTCTTCTGGGATGTATCCTAGATATCATTGTGAAATAATATAACGGGTGCAAGAGATCGATGGAATCCAGGGGAGTAGCTACCACAGGTACGCTTAGCTCTCCAACAAATCTCTCAAATAAATTCAAAATTTTTAGCATAGGATACTGCTGAGGAAACAATCGTTGCAAAGTTGGAAATGCATGATGACCAAGTCAACAGTGTAGCGAAATTGCCCTCTGGTTTCTGGGTGTGGTATTGTGGAGAGCCTTTTGGGTCAGCTGTAGCTCCTCCAAGGTTTCGTGTTCCACCAGATAATACAGGGGCTGCCTCTCTTCAGCAACGAACCCAATCCAGCTGCCTTTCATCTTGCTCACAAGAAGACAAGGCCATTCTCAGTGATTAATAAGTCATGAAGCATTTTCTCTATCCAAGTTGAGGTTTACCATGTAATTTTCAACGTGCTTCTCTAACATATCTAGGTTTCTGACAATAGGAGTACCAGAGTTTAGCCTTGGGATTGTCCACAAGGTTGAAAGCCACCTGAGGGAACTGAAGATCTCTGGCCTGGTTCTGGATTCGAGACGAGGTTTGGCCTTGTCAAGATGGGTTTTTTATAGGATCCTCGATAAGATCCAAAACCTATCTAGGGGTAGTTTTGTCATTTAGCCTACAGGGGCATTTTAGACTTTTGCTATTATGTATTTCCCTTTAAATAGGGATGCCCTCCCTTTAGGAGGGCAGCCAAGAAGAAAGAAGAAGTCGCTTGTCTCCCCTCTTCTCCTCACCGCATCTTCAGGCGGCTCATCCTCGGCCGATCCCTACCCCCTCTGCTCGGCCTTCCCCCGACCATTCCCGTTTCTCTTCTCTGCCCCGGGAACTTCTACCTTACCTTGTCCTCCAACCTCCTCCCGATACGAACCTAGATCAAGGTTTTTATCAGTTTTGACCAACTGACTTGGAGTAAAAAGCTGAGGTTGCCAGGGTAATTTCAGGGCCACTCAGAGTTTACTTTCCTCCAGCAGTGCCACATTAACGGCATTGGGAAAGGTGGGAGTACTCTGTTCCATACAAGATGTTAAATTGTGAGTTTGGCCCTGCAACAAATTTATGTACTCGATCTTCTAATACATGGGCATTACCATCAGACCCGGGTTCTTGACAGGTCAATGATGATCCAATTCATTCCTAATAGTTTCTAAAGCTGATGCATATTTAAATACACTCATATCACCTTGGGTCAAACTGATCGATTTCATTACGGGGAAAGTGATGAGAGATTTAGCATTACTGTTGGAGTGCATCTGATGTACTCGATTCTGTAGTTTCTTAATGGAGGAAGGTTGTAAGAGATGACAACCTATAATGGGTTCGATTGGGTCTAACAGCCAGCCCTTAAAAGGGGCATCAGCTTCCCGATCAACTGTCATGTAACTGGTTGGATTTGCTCAGGTCAATGAGGTGTTTGAGTTTGTGATGACCGAGTAGGATCATCTTCACATTGTCAGCCATTCCAGGAGTTTTTAGCTAATTAACTTGTACAGCTCAGGTATTTTAAGAAGTTCAAAAACGTTTTTACATGCACAGCGGAAGAACCAGAAGTAATGACAGATGGGGTAAATCGGAAGCCATAAGAGTCAATTGTCCGTTAACTTCTTGTTAAGAATGTGGGTCCACAGCTCACTTCAGAGTTGGTTCCACAATCAACAAGGGATTGAGGCTCTATACTGGAACTCTTCCCAAACCACTTATAGGGTTACGGATCTATAGAGAAGATCTCCCTCAAGAACAAGAAATAATGATGAAGGCTACGTTGAGAAACGAGCTGCTGCTGAGGATCACAGAGTTAGAGAAATAGCACTGGCAGAAGAAGCTCTGATACCATGATGGAATTCCTGAGACCAATCAGTGGCAGCCGAAGATGACTGTGCGAGAGAGATTCTTAGGACAGAAGAGTGAGAGAGGCAAGTACCTGATTTGGTTCTTAGGGCTCAAGCGGCATGGGCATAAAACCATCAATCAATTCATCTGGGCAAGTGCCTGATTTATAGTAGTTTGGATCCTAAGATCCGAATCTAGGTTAATACGACACTCATTAATAGACGTTGCGTGGGTTTACAAGAAAAAGATCAGGGTTATAAAGCAAAGACAAATGGAAAACTTTAGATTCTAACATCTCACGCGCACACACATATATGCTCTCTTTGACTTGGGATTAGTGGTTTCTCTGTTTTGCTGCATTCTGATAGCCCTCCCTCTCAATATCTCTCTCCTATGGATATCTTGTGCATCATCTGAGAGCAAGGTTTGATCTGCATATATCATGATCGTAGCACCCTTGTTCTTTCTCTTCTTTCTCTGTATGTACATCATCATCTCTCTAAATTAGGTACATTTTCTGCTGGTGGCCTTTCTCATCCTCACCATCATACTCATCTTGATAATGATGCATATCGGTGGCCCTATATCTCTCTTCCATTGTCTTTCTCTCTCAACACATTTTTTTCTCTCCTGTGATGCCTTCGGCATCATCCATCAGCAATGTTTTATCTCCATTTATCATAATTAGTTGGCCCTTCATCTCTCTGTACTCGGGGAATCATCTGTTGGTATGTCGGGGTGCTGTTAATCTTTCTCACTATCATCAGATTTATTACTAATCTTACCATGAGTACCCCCCATCCTCTCATTTTCTCCCTCTCTTTCTTTATTTTTTTTTGTTCATCTGCATTTTATTATGTTGAGAACCAAAGAACAATCACGAGTTCCAAGCTTTTATTTAACTTGGTTTTACAAAAGGACCTTACTCTTTTAATTTTTATTTTCTTATCCTCATCCTTTTTAATAATCTGCTTTTTAGTTGATAGTAGCATGCATCACCTCCCTCTCATCTGTGCTCATAAAATTCTATATATCTCTCTGAGGTTCCTCTGCTATTGTATCGCCTTAGAGGTGGTCAATTGCACCACCATCTCTCTCTCTCTCTAGGCCTTCCTCTATAAGTTTTCATAAGACAATACATTACTTATTTCTTGCCGATAGTCTGCATATTATTCGTATATGTGACATACCTGCTTGAACCGCCATCTTGTGTATGGTCGCGAGGGTTGTCAGTGGTTTTACTATTTTGGAGAACCAAAAATACCAAAAATATTTGGACGAATTTACAATGCTTTTTCAATCGAATATATTCATACAACTCTTAATGATGTTTCGCGGTTCATTCAGGTGTGAAGCATTCTCGACTTACCCAAGAACATACGATCTCATTCATGCAGATGGCGTCTTCAGCTTGTATGAAAACAGGTATTTTGTTATTTTATTTTCTGAAAAAATAATTAAATTATTCTCTTCCATTTGCTTTTTGTGCTCATCCAGTTGAAATATTCAAAGATGGCTAAATAGTTAACTAATTTTTTTACGGAAAAAGGAAGATCAACCAAGATTGGTAATCAACCTGATACTATAAAATATAAACTAGAATTACAAGACGGACCAAACTGGTCCTCCAACCGTACACGCCCTTCTTAACGAGCATCAACAAAACCCTCCACTTTGTGAACGAGCACTCAAATTTAGAAAATATTGACATTTTTTAAAATTCGCGGGAAGTATTTTCATGATTATTGAATAAGATTTCAATTTTAATTTGAATGATCTGTTCACTGACTAGCCGAACTAAAATCAGGGAGCCTGAAAACTATCTTATAACTGTTCCTTATGGATATGAAAAGAGGCATACCCATTTTTCTAATTAAAATTATTCCTTGTGCAACCTTTCACTTTGTGCATGTAATAAGATTTCAATTTTAATTTGAATAATCTGTTCCCTAACTAGCCGAACTAAAATCAGGGACCCTAAAATTTATCTTATAACTGTTCCATATAGATATGAAAAAGAGGCCTACCCATTTTTCTAATTAAAATAATTCCTTGTGCAACCATTCACTTTGTGCAGGTGTGAAATAGAGGACATTCTGCTTGAGATGGACAGGATTTTGCGGCCCGAGGGCGCAGTACTGATCAGAGACACCATTGAAATTATTAATAAAGTTAAAAAAATAGTTGACGGGGTGCGGTGGACCGTGAAGATGACTTATCTCGATGGCGGTTCCTCCGTTGAAGAAGTCTTGGTTGCAGTTAAACAGAACTGGGTAAGAGAAAGCTCAACTTGAGATCATCTTGTCTCGCTAGATTTCTACATATCTGTCTTGCTCTGTAGAGATGGATCTTGAGAAGTGTTTTTTCTGGAATTTCTATTTATTAAAAAGGTTGGTTAGTTTGAATGTAATGAATTAAACTGTGTAATCAATTTCTCTAGATGTCTACTATTCTCTCTGTTGCTTTGTTGTGGAGAAGAATCTTGAATGGGTTTTTTTTCCTGTAATTTCTATTTATGAAAAAGGTTGGTTAGTTTGGATGTAATTAATTAAACTGTGTAATCAATTTCTCTAGATGTCTACTAATCTCTCTGTTGCTTTGTTGTGGACAAGAATCTTGAATGGGTTTTTTTTTCCTGTAATTTCTATTTATGAAAAAGGTTGGGTAGTTTGGATGTAATTAATTAAACTGTGTAATAGATTTCTCTAGATGTCTACTAATCACTCTGTTGCTTTGTTGTGGACAAGAATCTTGAATGGGTTTTTTTTTCCTGGAATTTCTATTTTTTAAAAAGGTTGGTTAGTTTGGATGAAATCAACTAGCTCTCTGCAATCTCTCTGGATATCTATCTATCTCTTGCTTTTGATACGGATTAGAACCTTGAATGAGTATTTTTTTGGAATTTCTATTTATTAAAAGGCTTGGTTAGTTTGGATAAAATCAAGTAAATCTCTGTAATCTATCTGGATTTCATCCCTTGTTTTGTTGTCGATAAGAATGTTGAATGGGTTTTTTTCTGGAATTTTTATTTATTAAAATAGTTGGCTACTTTGGATGTAATGAATTATATCTCTAGAATCTTCTCTACATGTCAATTTATCTCTCTTGTTACGGATTAAAATCTTTAATGGATTTTCTGTAATCTCTCTTTATGAAACTTTTGGTGAATTGATGAGTTAAATTAGTTTTCTATTTTCTTTCTCTTGATTTGTTGTGGAGAGAAATCTTAAGAGACTGTTTATCTTGCTTAAAATTTAGAAAGTGACTGGTTAGTGAATATTCTGTAATATATTCACCTAATTTCTCTGATTTATTCGTGTCTATCTTGGTTTGTTATGTAGAAAAATGTTGGTAGGACTCTTTTATAACTTCTTGGTAATCATTATGTACATAGTATTTGCGAATGCTCAGGATGAAGTCGATAGTATGTGAAATTAGGATTGACATTCTAAAATTAACATCCCTATTTTAGTTCACATTTTCCGCCACTTGTAGAAGGGTCTCAATTAAGTTTTTTGTACATTGTTTATTATTAATTAATGTTACTATGTTATTATGTGAATCTGGAGGCTTAGATAATTATATCAACCACTTGAGACTAGTAAAATCTTATCATCATAAAAAAAGATATATGACTTCCGAGTCGTGGGGGGGGACATTAATCTATCATATGCCTGAGTGCTAGAATAATCCGAATAGGATTTAAACGAATTGTTTTCTTTGTTTATTAGAACGACTAATCGATTTTAAAGCTAAAACACATCTACAGTAAAATCGAAGAAAGTGGATCGAAAGAATACAAATAAAGCAATTAAATAAGGATTTCGTACAAAAATATAGAAATTAAACATGATTAGTTAGTTAAAACTCAAAAACATCAGAGGTGATGACATGAAAAAGATTATTAGAAATCATAGAAATACACGGACAATCCTGCAAAGAATCACGAACTGCGCAAGATAATCGACGAACTTATACTTGAAACGTAGCAAACTTAAATTATTTATTAACATCGGGAAGAAACTTCATCGGAATTTGTCGATCTGTGGCGATCAGAACTGATTCAAAAGTAACATCAATATGCATCAGATGATTGACAGACTATAATGAAAGAATTCATCGTCATCTCGCCGTCGAAACAGAGCAGGAAGAACGGATGTGAAAATCAAGAGAATATTAACAGTCACGATGAGAAAAACATGAGAATATTAAATTAAGATGAGAAAATCAATAGAATATTAAATTAAGGTGAGAAAATCAAGAGAATATTAACAATTAAGATGAGAAAATCAAGAGAATATTAACAATCAAGATGAGAAATGCAAGAGAATAGTAACAACCAAGATTAGAAAATCAATGAGTACTACCGATCAAGATGAGAAAATCAAGAGAGTATTAACAATCAAGGTGAGAAAATTAAGAGAATATTAACGATCAAGATGAGAAAATCAAGCGCGAATAGAATAAATCTACGGAAAGGAAGAACAACAATCCATGGTCGGCTCAGAACTTCTTAGAGGGTTGTGTTACCATCACGGACTGCACTCTTTGAACACAGATTTCCGGCACAGATTTCTTCCTCATTGCCAAAAACCAACGGAGAAATTGAGAAATATTCTAATGTGTTACCCTAATTTAGAGAGAGAGTGTGAGAGACAGAGAGAGAAAGTTAGAGACAGTGTGAGAGCTGGAAGGAGTATTTATAGCAAGGATCATAGGCATGCCCTAATCTAGTGGACAGAAATCAAATATTGAAGAGTGCGAGGATAAATTAGAGATTTTAACCTTTAGTGGGGACATTAATATCGTGCAGGGACGCGGACGTGACAGTATTTTCGTTCCATGAAGAAAAGATCGTCCCGTCCTTGAGATTGGACGAAAATATGGACGGAAATTCGTCCCGGGGCAAACGGATGGGACGGTTTTCGTATTGTCGGACAAAAACCGTACCGTTCAGAGGTCTCAGATGATGGATGGTAAGGGATGGACAAAACTCTGTCAAATTCGCTTCCGACAGTTGAGATCTTGCCACGTGGCATCGCTTAATCAATTCCTTGACGAGAATTAAATATAATAGATAAACTTAGAAAAAGTATATTAAAAATTAAAACGTGATTTTTTTTTGTCCGGGACGAGGGACGGGATGGTTTTTCTCCGGACGGGATGAAACTGGCAAAGTGAGGACGCAGATGATTTTTCTCTTTGATGGATGAATCCGTGGACGGGACGGTTTGGAGGAAGTTGAAATATTCACACATCAGACGAGACAATCTTTGTCCCCTCCCGTCCATCGACCACGTCCTGGACGATCCAGAACTACAAGTGGGATTCAGTGAATTTGCCACTTTGGTCAGACTTTCTTTAAATTGAGATTAGGTTTGGAGAATGATGGGAATAATGATAATTATTTTCTTTTGTATGTGGATTTTCCTTTAAAAAATACTAAAATGACATCTATGTAATAATGAATAGATGTTGTTATAACCTAGTTAAAAAATGCTATCTGTCTATCAAGATCGTTCCCCTTATATATCTACATTTTATGTATAAAGTATATTATCTTTGTTGTTCTCTCTCTTCCCCCCCTGTGATTATCTATATCCCCCTGTGATTGTCTCTTGGTTTTGGCTCTTCCCCTTGTCTAGTTTTGTATCTCTGAATAACCTTCTTCCCTGGTCAAGGAGCAAAGTTAAAATTTGAAATTAAATTGCACAAAATGTTTTACATAGAATGAACTGTGCCAAAAGTCAACATTAGATCACACTAAATCAAGAAATAAATCATTCAAGATTTATGATATCGCATTTATCATTTTTAAGCCATACTTTCGGCATCTATTTTCTCATATGTGGCTTTTGCCAATTGAAAAATACAGCTCAATTGAAAAGTGTGGCCTTCAAGACTCATTTTTTTAGCAAAGCTTTATTTGTAGAAAGAAATCTAAGAAATTTAAAGGAAACAGTTCTAGGTTAAAATTCCTATTGCAGAAGTAAACAGGAAAAGAAAAAACACCCAATTATAAGTACAAAGAATACCTAAAAGCAATGATCAGAAGAAACAAAATTTGAATAATAAGATGAAGAGACATTACAAAAGAACTAAGAAGATAAAGCGAGAGGTGAAATAAATACCACTATAGGGAGATTGAGGAAAAGGAGAGAGTAAGGTAAGTTTAAGGATATAAAAAACATACCAATAGATAAATACACCTAGAGATAAAAGATAAGACACAGAACGAGAATTAAATGTAGTCTGATACATAGAGAAAAATTAGATGGAGACAGATAGAGGGAGAGGTGTAAGGGAAGAAAAAGTAAAAGATACACTTGGATTTATATTGATAAAGGGAGGGAGACTTCAAAAAAATGCAAAAAGACAAATACATCAAGAGATATAGGGGGAGAAAGGCAGCAATGGAGGGAGGGAGATACAGAGTTGTGATAGGGAGAGAATTTGGGAAAATATGTCTATAATATGAATTTAAGATTCATCCTCAGATAATTATTGTCATTTTTGTCTCATCACTGTCATAAGAGATGGCTAACCTCACATTTCGTTGAAAGGGCTACCGAAACTTTATTGCCTTAATTCACCTACCTATTACATTGAAAAATAAATTGGAGAATGTGTGAGACTTAAAATATGATTTTCTTGATGAAAATGATGTCCAAAAGGAGACTTATGAGGGAAATGAAGATAGACAGAGAGAAAAAAAAATTGAAATTTATTATTTAGTGAGAGTGTAGGAAGAGGTGATATGAGAATAAGAGACAGAAATAGAGAGAGGCTGCAAGACAAATATTTTAGAAAAATTATGAAAGATAAATAATACTTATATTATTCAGGGGAAAAGATATCCAATTATGGTAACAGTTCCATGAGATATTTCATTTCCTAATCTTTATCTTCTAGGGCATGAGATGTGGCTTCTAACGCGACTGGAAGAAACATAACCTATTGGTTATGTTAATCAATCCGTGCTTAATTAATTTTTGTGATGAAATAGTTGTTTATTAGGTTGGTTAATAAATTTTATTATGCCTTAAATTTATTAGCTAGTGTGATACATGGGCTAAAAGGGTAGCATGCGTAATATGTACTGACATTGGTAGACAAAATAATCTTTTTAAGTGGTTTTTTGAAAATTTATAAATTAAATATAAAAAAGATGACACACATTTCAGGTTCCCATCCCTGGTAGCCTAAGGCACCATCCCTTTATTCTCCCCATATCATGATTCTCCTCTTATGATGAGATTTGAAGATTTGAAGATCTTCAATGATGATTAAAGAACTTCGGCAAGATATGCATCATTCCAAAAAACAATGTAGAAACCAATAGACGTCAGACACATGAACAGATGGAAGGTACTTTTCTATGAAAAAAAATAGATTGGAATCACTTCACACAAGATAATGTGAGCCTACCATGGTTCATAGTTTAATCAAATTCAATTTTTTGGCATAAATTATTTTTAGACAGTCATTCAAAGTTCAAATAACCTAATAATTGAAGGGTTGAGATGTCGTGAATTCATCCTTGATACAGATTCTCTCACTCATCCTAAAATAAGAAAGAAGCTTAGAATGTTAGTTTCACAAAAAAATGTTTTGTTTTAATATATTCTCTCATGTGGGTTAAGTTGAGATTTTTCTTCTCGTTGAGTATTGGGCCTCTTATTTAGATCCATGCCATGGATTGGGCTCCCCTTCTTCTGCACTTTGAAGCCATGAATACAAATCCAATTAAGATTTTTTGTATTTCAAATAAACTCAAGAAAACACAACAATTACTCTACTTGATGGACGGATTCAAGTTGGCTTCGTCCCACAATTCAATAAATACAAAAATAGAATTAGTAAATAATTCATATGTTAAAACATATACAGTAAATAACGACTATATTGATACAGAATGGACCATACATGATGAAATCAATTATAGAAGTTCATAATTATTAGTACTTATTTGATGTTATCACTCATCTTGAGCCAACATTGAGAGTAGTGATTTGCTGGTCCGATATCTGATATTAGACAACCTATATCCAATAACAGGTAGAAATCAGTGTGGTTCTGATATCGGATATCATACAGGTATCGTGGGGCTCAGACATGGCGGATGCTGGTACCGGATGTTAAATTTGATTGGATATCATTATCTGGATATCAGATATCGAAATCCGTACAGAAAAAATGGTATCTGGATATAGGTTTAAACGAAGAGAAATATTGTCCCATATGGAACAAATCAAAAGTTTTTGATAGTATAAATAACTTTGGTAAAAAAGTTGTTAAAAAAGTTAATGCGATGTGCCAGATGCATCCCCTTTTGAAATATATGGGCCTATGATGTGGTCTGCTGTGACAGAAATCAGACCCATTTTGTACAAGTCCAGACTAAGTGTGATTTCATGTGTAATCTAAATTAAAGCCTCTCAAAATAAAATACTAAACGAAATAGTATATTTGACTTGCAGTATCTTAGTTAAGTATGAAAAGTTGTTTGAAACATATTTTGGATTAGTATTTCAGGTATCGACAAAACGGATGTCCAACGTCGATAGCCGATATCGTCATCCAACCTTTGAGATGAGGACAGATGCTGACATCAGGAGATATCACGGTATTAGATATGGGTTCTGTAGCAACCAAGATCCAGTATTGTCATCCATCATCAGGATATTGGTATGGATGGATATTGGAAAGCACATTTATGAGATTTGGTTCAGCATCCATCCCAATATCGTCATCCGATATTGGGGTGGGACGGGCGAACACTAATTGGGAGTCACTGATGTCAAATATCATCAAAGTTTAAGGATCACTGAAATATTGTTCAATGTTATACTTTGTCCTAGATGAGCTATGATTTTCTAAGGTCATGTGAAGTCGTGGAATGTAAGACAATTGGCCATGCCAAGCACACATTTCTATTTTTAGGAAATACCCTATACCCATCCAACCTGAAGTTTCATCCATTCACAAAAACCTAGTTTGGAACTTGGTAAACCTTCATGAGGGTATGATACTCATTGGGTGTAACTGGATATTTAAATGAAAGACTTTCACTAATTCTCCAGCTGTAACTTTCAAGGAAAATTTGGTGGAAAAGGGTTATGGTCGAATAAAAAATACTTGACAATGAAAAAATATTTTCTCTTGTTGGCATAGTAAAGTCAACCAGATTTTATTGTTGATAAGCACAAAATGATTACCAGATCTGATAAATTGGTGTTAAGATTGTCTTATTCAATAGGTGTAAATGATACAACATAAAAATGAAAATCATTTTTCACATAATAAAATCATTTCATGCTACTTTATATAGATGAAATTAAAGCATTGGGAACGTTTAGGAATGTTTTACTTAACTAATAAATGGCCATCAAAGAGCTTCTTTTAAAGATATTTTGGGAGAAGCAACATAAAGTTTTGGAATATTGATCTATGTAAATCAATGGAAGTTGCTTGTATTTTTCCAATTTATTTACATAAATACCATCATTAGGATTAGTCTCATACCAATGATATATGGAGTATGGATGTTTAAGGATCACTCGCTTACTACGATTTAAGTTAAAGGATGTACAACTTGATGGAAAAGGCTTCAAGCAGACTACCTCTACAAACTCAACTGCTAAACCGACTATAATGCTAGATCTAATGTCACCAAGGAGAATGTATGGTTGAATGAGTTTATCACAAATCTTGATATAATTCATTATTGTATTCCTATACACATTAGAAGCAAAAAAAATACTGCTGTCATCAGAATGTGTATTACATTATGATAAACATTTAATTTATTATGAGATCATTTCTAGAGCAGGCCTTACAATGGAAAGAGTTCTATGAACAAAATTCTTAACAGATCTCAAAAATTCAATTATCACAATATGTTTTAACACAACATGAAAACATGTGACCTTATTCGCTAGAATTTATTGTATTTTTTCCAAGTAGAAGATTGATTAAATTGTATTTTCCTGAACGCCAATTTCACATACACATCTCATTTAAACTCATTAATAAAAATCATGTTCACTGTTATTCGTGTTATATAAATTCATATATATAGGATGTTTGAGAAATAGGACATAAAATATTCAAATAGAATAACAATATCTACTCTTTCTCGTATGAGGGGAATGATCAATTTCATAGCCATTTGTGTAAGGATTCTCAAGAGAGATAGATGGTGCTCTTTTTGGAAAGATTTTAGTGGATTCGTAGCAATGAATACCCATATTGTTTAAACGTAAGTATCAACCAGGTCAATTAATGTCACAGTGTGCATGCTGTCCTTAAACCTGAGAGACCTTGGACATGATGTGGATGAATGTCTTTATTTTGAATATAATCTATGAGTCCCTAATCAAGGGATTTAAAACAATATTAACTTAGATGCAACAACCCGTGGGGTAATTATTTTGTGTATACATTTCTAAGTCAATCAATGATCTAAAATGACTTTCATATCCCAAGTTCCTCCTCCCAAGTAAGCAGGCCTTGTGGTAGCAAAACAATACCAACTTAATGTTATAGGATCCTAATACTCTAAATTTGGAGTGCTGATCCTTAAGTTTGTACCAAATGCATTATCGCTCAAATTTTATTTGAGCTTATTTAATATTTTTTTCTCTTTCAGGGTAAGGCCTATGCAATATCTTTTATTGAAATGTGACTTAACCAAGGATATGATTATCTATACAACAAAATCATGCATTGGATATAATCAAATGTCACTTTAGGTTTTATATGTAACTTTATATATTAACTATGATTTATAATAAAAATATACAATCCCGATACAAATTTACATTGGTCAACTATACCTCAGTAATCCTGGATTAATCCATCAAGGTTTTTAGGTTTTCACTGCATCGAAAATGCCATAGAATAACATTAACTATTTTAAATAATTTTAAATTCTTAAAGAAAGAAAAATCCAATGAAAATTTTTTGCTAAAAATAAAATTTAGAATCATGCTAAAACATCACAAAATACTCATTTTAATACTTTATAATGATACAACGTATGTTATTTAAAACTGCATAATTTAACCTCTAAATTATTTCATAAATAAGTAAAAGATATGCCTTTCCTAATTTTAGGAGTTCATTAGCAGTATATATTTTTATTTAAAATTAATTTAATTAAATATTGAGAAAGATGACATTATCTATTTTTTATTGGTAGTAAATTACATTGAATAACACAAATTTTGGTTTTTTTAACTCACTAAGTCAGATTTATATATTTCTTAATTTTTGAGACTTAATTGACATTACATTGTATTTTATTGAAGTCCTTTGAATTTTAAAATATGCTGTAAAATTTAAGAAAAATATGTGTGAATTAAATTTACCTGTTCCAAAAGACATTTTTTTCTGGAAAACTCAAATATATATTTCAAAATAATTTAAATTTGAATTATATTTTGTGCAACACACCTTCCTATCTGATCGAAAAGGATCCCCTTATCCTGAACCAATCTGACCTGGGATTGTGAATCCTAAGTTTGTGTTTGAATAGTTATAATCGAGGAAGGAGAAGACCACAACTTACTTTGGCCATCTGACCTCCATTAAATAGCCTCGAAAAATTCATGCGATTGAGTTTTAAGAGATTCAAACTAGGAGCTGTTAAAAATTTTAAATTAAAATTTAACCCAATTTATATAAATTCAATACTTATATATTTTTTTTGGATAAAATAAATTAATTTTAGTTTCCCCTCTCAAAAAATTTCCCTAAAAATTAAAGCTTAATGAAATAATATTAAGTTTAAGTTTGATTAACTCAATTAAATTTTTATCTATAATCATTAAATTCAGATTTTCAAATAATAAGGTTCTTATATACATAACATCAGAAGAGATGTACGGACCTCAGCTGTCTTATGAAATTAATCGCAGTCTGACTTGGTGTGATTGCTTCACAAAATGTAAAAATGATAACATGACAAAATAAATGGTTAATTGCATACATATTAGATGATTTTGGTGTTATTTATTGGAAATTTATCATGTTATTATTCGATTAACTAAATATTTATGCATAAGCTATAAATTCTTATTTATGCACATTATGGTTATTTTTAAATAACAATCTTGAATTATTTGAAGTCAAGAAGTTTTATTACTGATGAGTGTATTATAGTTACACGTGTACTAATTCACAGGAATGATAAGATACAAACTCCTAAAGAGTTGGAGAATTTTTGGGAGCTCAATGATTCTTCCAATGGGCTTAAAATGATCAAATGACGTGGTGGGCCCCAAAAAGAGCAAATAGAGAGAGTTGGGCCACGACCTGGCCTGCCTATTGGGCTTTCAAATACCTCACAAAGAAAGAAGCTGAAAACCACAAGGCAAAGGTCTCAATCAATGGAGAAAAAGAGGCAAAATGGCAAGAAAAGAGAATAAAAAATGCCCAAAGGGGTATTTTTGTACTTCTCCCTAAGAATACTCTTTTTCTCCCTCATTTTCCCTCATTATGGACGTGCTCTAGGAAGAGGCTGTCCAGCAGGACAAGGTATTTTCAGACTCCAGGTTGTTCAACCTGCTTGATGTCAGTTTGTTGAAGTTTTCATTCAATCTCTTATCTAGTTTGCATTGAAAAATACCTGATCTTAGGAACGGATAAGGATCCAGACTTGAGAGGAAGCATTGAGGGCTCAATAGACTTGCATTGAGGTTTTATGAACTTAGATTTCCAATTTCCCATCATTATCTATCAATTTCCCCTTTAAATCCACCACTTTCTCACTCTTAACATTATTTTTCCTACTTTCTCTCTCTAGAATAGATTCTCTCTCTCGAAACCTTCATATATATCTCTAACTTTTAACCCGAAATTTCATAAAAAATCTTCACCATTTTCACCTTCAAATTCCACTTCCAACTTTCCCAACACCATTTCTTCGCTTTCTCTCTCTATCTCCTCATTTCGACCACTTTCTCTTTAGATCAATTTATTTCTCTATATAAAGTCTGTCACTATCTATATCTAGATCCTCCATCATTCCTCACTTCAAATGCGAAAAAATTTTCATTAAAAAAATCAGTTTTTACCCTTGAAAATTTGAGTTTTTCCCATCCTCGCTGTTGTTGTGTAGTGGTTTGCGCTGCACGCCAGCGCTTGGGCGGTGGGAGCATCTTTCGCCCCCCAGTCATGTACGCACGCAGCGACATGACCGCTGGGCAGAAGTTGTCCCTTTAGGACTTAGCCAAATTTTTCGGTTATGTCTGGATGAGCCCCGATCCAAACCAGGCTGAACCCCTAAGTTTTAGTTTATTTTTTTAGTGTTTTATAAACATTAAAAAAATCAAAACCCCCAAAAATTAATATAACCAATATAGTGATATAGTGATTTTAAAACTTTTAAAATATTTTTTAACCAATATCTAGTGGTTTTTGTGTAAGTTTAATTCTAGAAAAATCTATAAAAATATATTTTCCATTTCTGGTGATTAATTAAAATTATTTTAATACAATTTTAGTAATTTTCATTGTATTTCGGCTTCAATTGAAATCATAAAAAGTCATATGAATGAATTAAAAATCCAGAAAATCCCAGAAATTATATTTCTCATTTTTGAACTCATTTCCTTTATTTTAAGCTTAAGAAAAATTTAAAAATATAATTTCTGCCTCTCTGTGGATCGACCCCTTACTTGCCCTATATTGATTATAGAGTATTTAAGTGACAATTTTCATAAATATTATTGGTTAAGTCTGGATTGAAACAACGCCATTATACCCCTAAATTTGGACTTTTCTAAAAACCACTTGCAAGGGGAAAGATTACGTTTGATTTAAATATAGATTAATTTTGGGTGTTCAATCAAAATGAAAGGATGCACATTTTTTGTGAGTATCCCTTGAAACTGGAGATTGGAAACCATAAATGGTGGGGAGGGGTTAATTAGTCAAGAAAGACAGAGGGGTAATATTTTTTTGAATTTAATATTAAGAAATGAAACAATCAGGGTATGGAGTAAAACAGGTGGTGGGTCCTTAAAGTTGTAAAATCTGCCCTTTAATAAACAAAGAGGTCAGTTAAGGTTTCTTAATTTATGTCATTTAATTCTGTATTTTTCCTTACGACCATAGAGTACGGGTTGTTACCAAAAGGACCAAGTATTAAATAAGTAAATTCGAACTTTAATTTTGGATTTTGTTTTTATTTTAATACATAAATATATTTTAAATAAATGAAACTAGTGAATTTAAATTCAAAATAATTCTAGGAAGTAGGGAAAATATTTATCCTCATTATTCTAATATATCCAAATTATATAGGATAATTTTGGGAATTTCCAAATGAGAAATCTTAATCATCTCTAATTAAGTACCTTAGCAAGTGCTTTAGCAGCACATGGTGATGGTTAACAGTGGTTACATGAAAGGAGTTAGCAGACAGGATTTTCATCGTGTATCTCTGCAGAGTTGGCTTCAGATATGTACCAGGAAGCAGCGAGTGATGACAACAGAAATGGAGCGGGATGCACACTGACAGAGGGAGAGTTAGAGGATGAGTGTGTGATGGTCAAAACCTAGGCTATTCACGATCATAACCTGGGAAAGAGGAGAAAAACGGGAGCCATAAAAAATGAAGACCACACTAACCTCGTCCTAAGTGCCCAAGGGGCTACAAAATGTGTTTTCTTTACATGTCTTGATCTTATCACTGCTCCTTCAATATTTCACATTTAAAACAGAAAAATAGATGCAAACGGGATTTTAAATGAGAAAATGTCACCTAATCAATATTAGGAACAAAATTTGCATGTGTCATTTTTACAAAGACAAGGGGGACCTATTGTAATTTCAAATGATGGATGGATGACGGAGATATGGAACTACCCTCTAGGTTATTATATTTATTTATTTGATGTATGAAGAGTCAGAGCCATAAATTTTCTCTATCCTATATTCGTGTAGTGGATTATTAGCATGTCACAAAATTATGGGAAGACAGGAAAATTTCAAAAAGCTCCTTAGAAATATTAAAAATAGATTTAGAATTATGTTCTATGGCTTATTAAGTTAATTTATTTACATATTTAATGTCATAAAATTCCACAAAACACAAGAAAATTGAGAAAAATCAGAATTTCATTTCAAAGAGTACAGAATGCCTTAAAATATTTTTCTGACTTCTTGACAGATTTTAGTAGGAAAACAATGTTTTAATGTCAATCAAATTACCACAAAATTGAGAAATTCTGGATGTTATTCTAAAAATATGATAAATTATTTAAGTCATAATAACTTGCATTTGTGATTATTCCGGTAAAATAAGGACATCAGATATTTGAAACTACTGTCAAACTAATATGCCACTTATGTTTATCATTCTTTTCTGTCTATGATTCACTATCAACTGACTACTGTCTACTAATGTTTTGGTATCTTGTTAGAATGGAACGAGCTAATAAATCATTATGGCCTCTTTCGTGCCAATAATCATAGTGTTGTTCTTCCATTTTTCAGGTGTTTTGATATTCGAAGAGTGGTAATGATCGTCCAACAAAGGGCTTCAATTTATTTACAGACAACTTAAATATGGAATCTGACAGCTGGCTGAATGAGATTAGAGAGACTAATCTCATTAGCCTTTTTTATAGACCTAAGAGATGTACAATTGATGAAATCACTTCTTCAGAATATATTTTCTGGCTACAAGCTGCATGATATACACAGATAGATAGAGAGAGAGAGAGATGGGGATAGAAATTGAGAGAGCGAACACAGAAGGAGAAAAAATATATACTTTGTAGATGTAAAAGAGCAAAAAATAGTGAGACAGACTTGGAGAGGGAGAAAGAGAGAGAAGATGAATATATAGTTTAATATAAGGAAATAAAAGAGATAAAAATAGTGAGACAGACCTAGAGAGGGAGAAATAGAGAGAAGATCAATATATACTTTAATAAAAGGAAATAAAAAGAGACACTTAGAAAAATAGATTAGATAGACATAGGGAAGGAGAGAGAAAGATAGTTTGATAGAAGGAAATAAAAAGAGACACTTAGAAAAATAGATTAGATAGACATAGGGAAGGAGAGAGAGAGATAGTTTGATAAAAGGAAATAAAAAGAGACACTTAGAAAAATAAATTAGATAGACATAGGAAAGGAGAGAGAGATAGTTTGATAGAAGGAAATAAAAAGAGACAATGCCGAGCTGGAAGGGAATAAAAGAAATAAAAAAGTGTGAGAGATAGATAATAGATAGAGAGAGAAAAGAAATAAAAGAGAGGGAGAAATAAATTAGATAGACAGAGCTTCCATGCATACGACCAGCCTCATATTCTCTACCCAGACTTATAAAAAATACCCAAATAGAAATGTATATATAAATAAAGAAGAAAACCATTAGAAACCACATTTAAATTAGACAATGCCGAAATGAGCTGCCGGACTCACAACCTGCCTCACAATCTCCTGCACCTTGCAGCGCAGAGACAGAGAGAGATGCATATATATATATATATATATGATTAACTAGAGAGAGAGAGAGAGAGAGATACCAAGAGAGAAACATAGAGAAGGAAAATTTTGGCAGGGGACTCACTATACAAGGAGGAGGTCAAGTCCTCAGGAGTTGAGCTTGGCGAGGAAGCTGTTGAGATTAAAGTCGTCGTACTGCGACGCGTCCCACAGCTCGCCCAGCCCGCTGAGCACCGCCTTCAACCCCTTCCGCCCCGCCTTCGGCTCCCCCGCCATCGCTTCCTCTTCTCCCCCCGTGCCGACGGCCGCCTCTGCCTGCGAACCCGAAAGATAACACCCCATTAAAAACCCCCCAATTCGTCGAAATTGGCATGGAAATTGAGCACAGTCCAATTCTGAAAACCCAATAAAGCACAATTAATTTTCAGTTTCCAAAAATGTTTAGCCTAAAGTCAACCCCGATCGTCAAAATTGCCGTGCCAAAGTCAAAGCTTGATGAAATATCCAATTCAACAAGACGGTCTCAGCAAAAGTCAACGCCCACTTGGAAACCCAATTCAACTGCAATGTTTTGCAGACAAGTCAACGCCAGCTTGAAACCCAATTGATTATCAGCAGCTTAAGTCAACGTCAGAAAAAACACAATTAAAAAAAAGATGGTCAAATTCAACGCCGTTCATATCTGCATAAATCAATGTCAGAGAAATGGTGGCAGCAAAAGTCAACGACCAGAAGAGTGGTCATATAAGTTGGCAAGATAAGTTATGAAAATGGTAACCAACAAAGTCAACGGCAATGCAAGTATCTACAAAAGTCAATGCGGGATAAACCCAATTTTTATTAAAAATTAGTAAAAGTCAACTGGCAGGCGAGTTTCAGCTTTACCAAACCGCCCTTCGAGTAGCCGCAAAGTAGAGGACAAAGTCAACAGACAAATCACCAGAGAACAAAATCATGGAAAAAATAAACACCAAAAGGGGGTAAAAATGCCATTGTCCCAAAAATTACAATACAAAAAGAGGGAGAAAAGCAAAAAATTAAATGAAAAACGGAAATAAAAGCTTAGCCAAAAGCTACAGTTAAAAGGTCAAGCCAGAGAACACCACATTAGACCAAAACTTGGAAACTCAAGGCCACCGAAAAAGTCAACGAGAGTATCAGAAAACTACAAGAAGTCAATGAACGGAAAAAAAGACATTAAAAAGATTGCACTGACCCAGAGATTGCTCAAAATTAAAGAGAATTACCTTGTGGGAGGGGCCGGCCGGGGAGGCGGCGGGAGGGGCAAAGAGATCGAGGAGGTGGTCGGTGTTCATGGTGGAGAGGCTGGCGTTGTCAGCGTTGATGACGGCGTTGGCCACCGACACCTTGAAACTCTGCAGGCTCATCACCTTCTCCTCCAGAGTGCCGCGCATTATCAGCCTGTGCACGTTGACCACCTTTCGTTGACCGAGCCGGTGGGCTCGGTCCATCGCCTGTACCAGTCAAAGTCAATTACATTGCACACAAGAACAAGGGAGAATGTCTTTCTCTTTTTAACGCAAATACAACGTTTGTGATAGCTGAAGGATTGACAACTGTTAAATGAGAGGACCAGTTGCGCAGAGAGAGAGAGAGATAGAGAGAATGGAAGAGAGAGAGGGGGAAAGAGAAAAGGACGAGGGAGAGAGGGGGTAAAGAGAGAGGGAAAGAGGCACAAAGAGAGAGAGATAAGAGAGAGAAAAAGGCGAGGAGAGAGAGATAAGATAAGAGAGAGAGAGGCGAGGAGAGAGAGAGAGAGAGATAAGAGAGAGAGAGAGAGGCGAGGAGAGAGAGAGAGAGAAAGACGCGAGGACAGAGAGATATAAGAGAGAGAAAGAGGGCGAGGAGAGAGAGGGAAAGAGAGAGAAAGGGGACAAGGAGAGAGCGAGAGGAAGAGGCACAAAGAGAGAAAAAGAGAGCGAGGAGAGAGGGAAAGAGGCAGAAAGAGAGAGAGAGAGAGAGGTAAGAGAGACAATAAGGACGCGAAGAGAGGGACAGGGAGTGAAAGAGGTACAAAGATAGATGAGATGTATGGGAGAGGGGGAAGAGGCAGAGAGAGGTAAAAAGAGCAGGAAAGATGGGAGAGAGAGGTTCTGATTTCTCAGAAGCTAATCGCAAAAGGAGAGATTCGGAGCGAGTATGTATCATGAACGAAATATCAATCTTAAGATCATGAACGAGTATATATCAAATCAATGTCAATAACCCATCACAAAAAGTACTTGAAGAAATTGGCGGATCCCAGAAGCTTGACAGGGTTAGTGTAAGAAATTGATGGATCCCAGAATCACAGTAGGCTCAGTGGACAGATGAGAGAGGCAGAGAGAGAGACATTGGTAAAGAAATACCATACACTTAAGATCATGAACGAGTATGTATCGACTCAACGTCAATAACCTATCACAAAAAGTAGTTGAAGAAATTGGCGGATCCCAGAAGCATGACAGGCTTAGTGTAAGAAATTGATGGATCCCAGAATCACAGTAGGCTCAGTGGACAGATGAGAGAGGCAGAGAGAGAGACATTGATAAAGAAATATCACTCGCAGAGCACAATAGCAGCGAAAGAAGTTCATAGTTACTGCGAGCAACTAGAGACAGCAGGCACAAGGAGCGCTAGCATCCAAAGAAGCCTACCTAGGAGATGGATTCCTTGTGTACGGTCCGGTCAGCATTTACCCTATCCTGATCTCTGAGTGTATCTTCCCTTGGTCAATACAAATCACAACATTCTCTAAGAGGCCCAATCCAACAACGACAACTAATAAAAATGATTTCTGCTGTGCTGGTGAAGGCTCCTTGACATTGTTAAAGCGTCAAGGCTGGCACGCTGCTAAACTGAAATTTCAGGCATTTTGAGTTTAGCCGCGTGACAACGCATTGGAGAGAGGAAGAGAGAGTTTACACATGCGTGGACCACTGTGGGTTCCTCATACAAGAAAAAATCATTTTAGAACATTAAAGTAGTTGATGAATCTGGAGGCGTCTGACAAGGTCAGAGGGAAGATTAAATTTAGGAAGAGAGATACATCGAATTATACCCCGACATTATCGAGTGACAGACATTTGCTATAATGTGCAAATCTACTGTTATCAGTCCAAAATTGGGGCACCAGGTAATCTAATTTGCAGAAGATTTTATAAATACCCGCAATGAGAGGGATAAATGCGTGTAGATGAATTGACAAGTAACAACCAGGAAAGATTTATAGACTAATAAATATATTTATTTATTCACATAGATACGTATAATTTGAAGGAAAATGCAAAACCTGGTGATCCTTCATGGGATTCCAATCGTGCTCCATAAAGACGAGTGTGTCAGCAGAGGTCAAGTTCAGACCAAGCCCGCCAACTGAAGAAAGGTAAAAACAGACAACGCAGAACAGAATCTTTAAACAAAATAAAGAAATTCGAAAAACACAAAAAATTGAGTTTGGCCCAGTTCTTGCCGTGCGTGGTGAGGAGAAGGACATCAATGGTGGGATCAGAGTTGAAAATTTTCACAATATCAAACCGCTTCTCCGGTTCCACGGAGCCATCAAGCCTCAAGTAAGTTACGCTGCTCATCAAGGTGTTAGGAGCTAGAGAAAAATTGATAAAAAACAATGAATTGCAGTTCAATGTAATGAAAGAATTAATATGGGGCAGAATATCGTATTATTGACTCAAATGTCTGGAGAGAGATTGAGCAGAGATTGGAACTGTGGCGAGTAATTTTGGGATCAGTATTCCAACTGGAGCATCTCACCTAACCAAGAACGTGGGATAACTCCAGGAATTTTGTGTTTTGCGTAAATGGAATTAGGGTCTGAGATTGAAACTGATCATTCTGAAGAAAAATAAAATTTCTGATCAATCGGAGAGAACTGATAATGATTTTTTTTTAAAAGAATAGACATGATAGTGATCAATCTCCATTGGTCTATCGATCAGATATAAAAAAGAGGGCCGTCTGATCAAGGTTGATATTTGAACGGCCCAGTAAGTCGAAAGGGATAATCAATCCAATCACCCTTACCTCCTTTCTCTCATTTAAAAAAACACAGCGTGAAGCAAAGACCAGTGAGCATGCAAGAGAGGGAGAGGGTTCACTCTACTTTCATATTTATTACAGTGTTATTACCCTTACCACGAAAGCTCCAATTGATAGATCATGATTACTAGATCAAGATCTGATAAAATTTTGATTGACCGTACGTCACTAGCTCGTGATCTGATAGTTGGTCAACCCCGATTGAACAGATCGAGATTTTTCGATCAACCTCCAACCCCTAATTGGGATTGAGGTTCACTGTAATTCTGAGAGGAAGGTTTGATTTTTATAAACTGATAATTTAAAGCGTCAGAAAATTCACAATTTAAGGAAAAATAGATTCGATTTTTCTAACCAGAACACTGACCTTTTCATATGTGCTTGGAACAAATCCTTCTCGATTATGTCCAGAAGAGACTATAATAGCCGCCCATCAACACATCTTTAAAAATAATCTATAATGAAGATATTTAAAATATGATGAATAGATAAAAGCTCTCACCCTGTGCTGAGCAAAAATCAAAACTCGATGCTCTCCAGCTGCACTGCCTCCGTCAATTCCTGATCCACTTTGCCCAATTCCACATTCGTCTAATATTTCTTTAAGGGCAACCAGCTTGGGCGAGTGTTCCAGCGCATGAAGAGACGATATGACATCAGAACAACTGGGCATGACGTCACATACTGCACGGAGGAGAGATTCTGGAGGCTTCTGGCCAAGGACGAGCAAAGGGTGACTGCACAACTTAAGCAGGTATTGGAGGGCCTAGACATAATAAATCATTCACCGGTCAGAAATAGTAATAAAATACTTCCAGGGAGGATTAATAAATGATTTTCATTTTTCTTGACCTGGAAGATATGGGAAGTCGCTTTGGATGATGGAGCAGCTTCTTCCATATTGATGGTTGAAATTTCTTTCTTGGCGTCTGAGCTGGAAAACTGTTCGTAAAGTTTGAGCTGGACAGGGCTGAGATCACAGTATCGGTCCTGAATAATCTTTTCGGGAAGATCCAGCAAAACCTCTTCTTTTGTCCGGCGAAGAAGAAAAGGCATGACCTGTAAGAATTGGCCAACTTGTCAACTTAATAACCAGAGTAAAACTTTGCAGCAAGATAAAGCTTCTTTTTGAGAAATGCAAAATAAAGTACCCTCCAATTTAACAAAAGGCTTACGATTAGATGACCTCACAGAAAGTTTTTTTTTTGAAGAAAGATCTGATTATGCAAGTGTACTATACTATTCAAAAGGCATACAAGTGGTGGCAGTGCACTGGGAAATATGGCTACATCACAACAAGGCAATATTTAGGGGGCGAAATATGGCTTTTGTGACGGGCTCGCCCATGAGGTCGAGGGCCTCATGGCATCATGGTTCGCTTGAGGGCTCTGATACCAATGTTACGATCCCCATGGAGATCTAACAAAATCAAGAAACAGGAGGACGGTAGAGAGGAGAATAGGAGAGATGGAAGAGGTATGAGAGAAGACGAGAGAGCCTCCGAAGCGATAGGTGAACAACCTCCCAAGAACCTCCGAATCGGGAGTTCTTGCCCTCACAAAACCCGGATACAGTTACTCGTTCCAAGAAACCACAGGGAGATCATGTAATGACCTTACAAGGGGGTATTGTTTTTTTTGAAACAAATAAAAGGCAGTCACCCGACAATTTCAAGAATTGGTTATCTCATCAGGACTCTAACATAATCAGATAAGGGAGGGGTTGGCCATGTAGTGAGGAGAGTTTTAGCTATCTTCAGATGTAACTCTGGGTGGTTACCGCTTCGTCCGGTGACCGCCTTAAATAACTTTTCAGAAAGAAAACTACACGATTCACCTTAACTAAAAGGGGCATAGGTTTGTCACGTTTGCAAAATTAGGTTTTAAAAACATAACTTGGCGGTCCACGAGGGCATAAAAAATTCATAATAAAATAAAATCAGGATATATGCACCAAACTTGTGACTCGAACTAAAATGGGATAAATTTGGTTTCTCGCATTCATTGGAGATCTGCTTCTCATACGCTTCAACAAGAATTAAGCCATTAAATAGAATAAGAAGATAATATTTTTGAAAACCCCGATTAGTGAGAGACCTGTTTGTGCAACGCCTCCATGGCTAGAGCACCAGCCTCTGCATCTTTTGATGAGCACTTTGTGTCTCTTGCAGCTAAAAGTGGCTTCCCGTAAGTAGCTTGGAACTATCAAACGACAGTTTTTCATGAAAAGATCAGAGAAAACATGAGGAACCTTGAGGCAAAAAAAGACCTGAGGCCAGCTCAATAGGAAAAAATGTGAAAACATCGAAATATAAGCCAAACAATATGAAGAGAGACAGCAACAGTTTTGAATCAAAAAGATTAGAGAAAACTTGAGGAACACTTAGAAAAAGACGGGCCAGTTGTACAAACCACTCAGTAGAAAAAAGAGTAAATGTCAAAAAATACGCCAAACATAAGAGAAACGAATCATATAACTCAAAAACATAATAAGCACTGATAAGAGTTTAAAACATAGCAGGTATGCAGAGAGAGATAAAGCCAAGCCAGAGAACGAAAAAGGAAACGATCAACAATCCTCTTGGGCGTACCTGTCTCTCGGTGCCTAAAAATCCTGGCATTAGAAAGTCAAACAGAGACCAGAGCTCTAAGACATTATTCTGCATTACACAAACTTTAGTCAACACAAAAGATCAAAAAGTAGGAAAATTAAAGGTTTCTGAGTGGAGGTGAGAGCCTTCCAAGCAAGATTTCCTTACCTGGATAGGGGTACCACTTAATACAAGCCGATTTTCTGCCTTCAACTGTTTTACAGCGTTTGTTATCTTGGACTTGGCGTTTTTGATGACGTGCCCTTCATCTAAAATGCAGTAATTCCAATGTAGTTTCTCAAGGAAGTTGATATCCTTTCGCACAACATCGTATGACGCAATGATTAAATTATATGATGGGAAAGAATCCCTCAGCAAAGCCCTTTCTTGAACTGAACCAACGTATTGTAGCGTCTTGAACACATCTTCATCCACGTATTTGTCTATTTCATAGGCCCAATGACCAACCAAAGTGGAAGGGACTATAATTAAGGACCGATGCTCCTTTCCGGTATTAGAAGCCTGTCCTTCAATGATATCAGCCGCCACAATCGCTGATGCCTGCAGTGTTTTCCCCAGTCCCATATCGTCACATAAAATTCCATGAAGCTTAAACCTCCTCAGGAAAGACAACCAGTTGATACCCTCTTGCTGGTACCTAGAAAGATTTAAAAATGCACCTTTCGCATCAATGCAATTCTCTTCATATATACGATCCGTAGTAATTCTCTTCAAATAAATGTAGCTGTCCATTTGAGGTGGCTTATAGAGGAGAGAGCTGAGCAGCAAATGAAAGGCTTAAAACCAAACTCAAGTTACAATAGGTTCACTCCCCATAAAACAGAATTACATAGCAACCTTATCTCAAACAGTAGCCCTCTGTACTTCTCTCTATTTCTCTCTCTCTACCCATCAAATATCATTCCCAGTGGAGACCTACCAGAGGCTTCTATCTTCCTCTTCCAATTAAACGAAGAAGTCATACGAATAGGAAACAAAATTCATTCCAAAATCGACACTCAAATGAGACCTAAAAGAAAACCAGAGACAGCAGGGGGAAGGATAATGCTATACATAATTGTTAAACTTTGAGAAAGTGGAGAGAGATAGGAGAACAGATATGGGGTAGGGGAGACACCGCTACACTAGAAAACAAGTTTGTGCTCAATAAGAATTATCAACGCTTCTAGAACTTTGAGGACTTCTCGATATTTTTAGAACTTTCTCTGTTCTTCTAGAACCTACGATAAATAGGTAAGTTGGGCATTCTCACTCTGCAGTAAAACAATAATCTGTGACACTATCACAAGTCAATGGAGATCTAATCATGGAACTAAAAATTGAACTGATGGTATTTTTTTAAAATTTGTATTTACCTCCGCAACGCCACTTTCAATTTAATAGGCAGCACGTAATCATCAATCTGAGAATTGTCCAGAAGCTGTTCAAGAAATTTGGCATCTTCTGTGTCCCTTGACAAGTCTCCACAAAGTCCTTGAGGAAGAGGAAGTCCCTTCGCCAAGGGCAAAAGAGGAACAAGAGCGGCGAAGCTGTGAGTGACAGTGCTTCTAACCATACGATCCGAATCACTCATACACTTGAGAAGAGGAACAATAAGTAAAGGCGCATAAGCCACCAGTTCTACTCCCATCTCTTGGACGAGCAAACTCATGAGAATTCCAGCTCCTTGTCTTGAATCTAAACAAGATGAGTGCCCCAACAAAGGAATTACTTTCTTAATAACAACTCCCATAACTGGAGAAGTCATCGTCCTGGCCATGGAAGTAATACATTTCGCGGCAGCAAGTCGAACTGCCACGTGGGGATGGGAGATGCACCGAATGATACTCGGAAGAAGGCTGACTAGTTTTGGCCTTAGACTTTCATTGACTGAGGGTGTTATTGAGCGGATTACCTGTTATCATAACATAATAATGAACAAAATTGATTTATCAAAGAGGATGATCAAAGAAATTGACATTAACCAGGGAGGATAAAGCAGCAGATATCACAGAACCCTACACATTTTAATCATTGGACATAACCCCAACAGTTACATAAATTGTATTCTTCATAATAAAAGTTTTCTGAAGAAATTGTCCCCATAAAGGTAACGCATGTTACACTGTTACACATATCTAAAGCAATAAAACCGGAAAATCGTGGGGATACGAATATAAACAAGCATTATCATTGTTCAAAGAAAAATTAATAAGTGTCAGAATTATGCTAAAGATAAGGATTACATAAAACGATAGAGAAAATTAAAATCACAAAGAAATATATTTACTTGTCCAAATATCGGGGACACATCTCAGAACGAGGAAAATTCAAGATGTAAACCACACAAAAAACCGATCAAACCTGAATATTGTTTATTAAGAGCTGTGGATCCTTGCCCTTCAAATCATCAATTGCTTCCATCACATTGCAGTCATCATCAGAAGAATCAGGCATCGGTTTGAGAAACTCAGTGATGCAATCCCAAAGCTTAGGCAACCCTTCAAATAAAGATGATCCGAATTTCCCACACAAATATTTAAAGGCGAGTTCCGACCCACGTCGACAAATAATCCCTTCCATCTTTGTCTTATCCTCACCGCCAGTCGGCACTTGCCCTTTTGTTGACTTTCGGTTGAATGCAGGTCTTCCAAGATTCAACAGATCTTGGCTCTCAACAACTTCTAAGGAATTTATAACTGCCGCCTGTGGCGTTTCTGTGAAATCCATGCACGCTTGATTGCATATGTTTTTTATTAATTTGTCGTTAGGACCAGGTTTACGCCCAACACAAGAATAAATGAGCTCTGCGAGAGCCTCGGCAGCAGTCTGCTGCAGAATTTCTTCCTGTCAAGAACATAAATGACGTTAAGTAAAAATTAATAGCAAAACAAAATCACTCAATATTGCGCAGAGATAAATTAAACCTACTTGCTCTCTCTTAATTGAAGCCATCATTGGTAGAATAACTGGGTTTAGCTTTGAAGGCAATTCCGACATCCAGACTATTGCTGCTGCAATCAAGGCCGAAACGCTCAAGTGCAAATTGCTCTGTAGAAGAGAAAGCAAAGGATTTTAATTGCTTCAGAAGGTTAAGATCTAATAGAATGGTGTTTACACCAAACATATTATTATAAAAAGATATGTAAATAAGATTAACGTAGGAACCATGCATAATAATAAGTGAGTGTTGTCTCGGGTTTGCCATCCCTGATGAGTCGTCATTTTCCTTGTCATTCAAAGTGACAGGATGGCAATGATGAGTAGCCATTTTCCTTGTCATTGGTCCATGCCAGGATGACAACAGCGAAATCTTAATTGTCGCCGTCCCTCATCCACGGCTTGAGATGACGATGATGAGACATCATTGTGCCCACAGACAGCGAATGAGAATGAAGGAGGACACATTGGGAGAGCGAGAGAGAGAGAGAAAGAACAGAGAGAGGCTAGTGAGAGAAGAAATGGACAGCAATAGAGAAAGAGGGGAGGGAGCGAGGAGAGATATCCTTCTCAAAAATAGTATGAAATACTTAAAGTCGTCGTATTATTTTTAGTTTCTTCATCATCTAAAGTCGTCACATTGCATCCATGTGAGCTAAGACGATTGAAAATGTGGGCAGATGACAATGACACTGACAAAACTGCAATCATTATCCGACCCTGATTTCACATTGCAAAAATATTTTACCAAAAATAATTATTGTGGCAAAGAATCCCAGACCTGTACACAGTTTAAATAACAAGCTGTCGACAGAAGCCGTTGCCTAGAAAGCTCTACATCGTCCAACTGCCTTTCTTCACTTCCATTTTCGTTTGCACGGTGACGCGGCAAAGAAAACTTGGAGACAAAGTTCATCGCGTCGTCAATACTCAGTGTATCCAAACTAATGGTGCTGCTTGAGACAAGATCTTTAAAAGTAACGCATGATTCGGCCAAATTAAATAATTTCCTCCCTTCATTTCTCATTTTCACATACGTCCTTGAAAGTTCGGAGTAAGGGAGACTGGAACTTTTCGTAGGAAATGATGGGTCCGGACATGAAAGCAACTCTAAAAGCCACACCCTTAGAGAGTTGGCAATACCGGCTGAGATTTTAGTAACATCGGGACAATTCTCACTTTTGAGTTGCTTAAACCAGGCAATCAGGATCAGACAAGCCACCTGCAGAAAAATGATAGTTGTATAGGTTCATAATGCTGTGCAGCTATCCAAATATTTTTTTGAAGAAAAGAGGGGAAGGTCAACAGAGATCAATCCAACTAAAAAAGTTGTTTAATAATCCACGGAATGACGCCAGAGAAACAACTCGATTTTTAGATAAGTCCCAGAGCATGAAAGCAGATCGCAAAAGTGCACTCCAAAAATTTATCACTTAAGAAAATATCAACATAAAATGTGCTTCAACAAATATCACTTAAGGAAATATGAAATAGCTAATATCACTTAATATTGCAAAAAGGTATTGGGAAACTTGAGACAAGAATAGGTAGTATTTCCGAATCTAAAAGTATTAGAAATACAGAATAAGTAGTATTTTCTGATTTTGAATTACGAATCAAAACAGTTGATCAGAACACTGCCATTAACAAGAATTGAATACAACATTAAATTATTGACAAATAATCTGTCAATAATTTGAAGCGGAAACTTGCGGAAAACATTGATAAATTAGCTGCTTATTAGAATAAGAAAAACTACCCGTTTCTCCAGTGAACGAGGAAAAAAATATTAGCAGGGAACTAAAAAAAACATTATGAAAAGAAAATGCAACAAAACACAACATGAATATTATTTTTAAAGTAATTTCCATTCACAAGAATCTAAGGCAACAGGAACAAAAAAATAAACACAACAATTAGCTTTCTATAGGAAGAAAAAACTAGTTGTTATTCACGGAAATAAAAAATTAAAAACAGGAAAATAGCAAATTGTAGAATGGAAATGTAACAGAAAACAAAAATCAAATAGAACATGAAATTTAAATATGTTTACAAATTTAAGGGGGGAATAACTAACTACCTGTTTCTTCATCTCGAGGAAAATGTAACACGAAAAATAAAAAAAAGGTGTTATCAAAAGAATGTTCAACAAATAAAATTAGAGTCAAACATATTAACCAAAGACAAACGATGTATGGTCAAATGAAAAGGGAGGGATACACATTAGCACGCACCTGCCTTTGCACCCCAGACATCGAGATAGAATAGTTCCACAGCGTATCAACCACAGCCTGTAATGATTCTTCTCTCAATCTTGAAACAAGGCCACCCAGGGCAGTTGCTGTAACTACTCTCGTAGACATGACCCCCTTCTCACTATCCGCCCCAAAAATTATCTTCATTGATGAGGCCTGGTGCTCATCCGAATATTGAAGAACTTTATTTTCTCCCGAGGCATCAAAACAAGGGTTTGCAACATTCTCATTCTCATAACTCACGGCTCTCATCTTAGCAGCCGCCCTAAAATGGCTTTTCCGCGGAAGGGCTACAGGCCAGTACATCTTCCCATCGTCCAATGCTGAGCCAGTAGCTGTTGCCGCGAGTTGCACCCAACCAGAAAAATACAACTTGGAGGGAGATTCAAGATTTTCATCCGAACACTGCAAGGAAAAAATTGATAAACTTTAAGGGAAATTTTTTTTTTGGAAAATAAAATCTCGATATCAAAGTAAAAATGACCTGAAGAAGAAGGGTCCAGACTCTTTCAGAGGTATGCAGAATTTCGTCATTGATTTCCAGAAGCAAATTTTGATATACTATTCTCAGCGTGTCTCCCAGGATTTCAGATGGCCACACACTCGTATTGTCAGATGTTGATCTCCTCAGGCCAACCTCTAGAAGCCGTTCCTTGAATATGAGAAAATAAAAAGGATTCGTCAAAAATGGAGAATAAAAAGGATGGTTTGCTAATGATGATGAGTTCGTCATCTATGAGAAATGCCTCATCCTCTTCATTGTCATCATCCTCCAGACAATGAAAAGGTCAAAATGTCATCGTCGTCCCAGCCATAGATGAATGACTTGGACGATGACTCTAAATTTGAAAGAGTAAAAATAGAGGAAAAACAAGAACAAAGGCAATTCACGGGCTAACTACACTGACAAACTCATTATTGGCATTCTTGTCTGCATTGACAGTGATGAAGTCTCACCAAAGTGCGGATTGCAGAGTGCCGAACTGATGTTATAGTGTGCCTCATGAAAGGCCACAACCGTGGGGCTAGGGTTGACAAGACATATGGATTATCCTCCGGCTTCATCGCTTCCAAGTTTTCATCAACAAGAGAAACTTTATTGAGGTCGAATTCCTTCATTCCAGATGACTCTCCGATGTCTAGCATTAAGTCCGACTGCGAATATAACTCTGCGAGCAAGTTCATCACGCTGAAAAATAATAGACGAATTTAGGGATGTCAGACAAACAGAAAATAACATTTACTACGGAGGAATCACTTCCATTTTATTAAAGGCGAGAGAGAAATATAATAAAGATAACGCAATTAAAAAAAATATGTGATGGCAAGGACAGAACATATAAAGAAACTGCAACAAGAAAAGCACTGAAAATAAAAGGACAAACGGACCTAAGATTTGCTTAAGAAGACCAAGTGATATTAAACTAATGTTTCTTCAAAAAAAATACAAAACTAATGTATAATGGTATTTCGCATAAAAACAAATCCACAAATTCTACTAAAATAGATGGCTTACTCGCCTCGCATCCAAGCGAGATAACTGTCTGTGTCGTGAGATATTTAAAAAACACTGTATTCAAGCTTCACATGAATATTACGAGATCTAAAATCATCACATATGAGAAAGATACCTGCTTGTGGATGGATTTAAGTCATCAAGATAGAGAAGAATATCCCATAGCAAGGTGATCACCGGATGAAGTATCCCCTTTTTAAGAGAAACTAAAGATGAAGCTGCAGGAATCAGAGCTTCCGCAGCGACTGCTCTCACATCATCATCAGGATCCTCTAGTCCAATTTTACAAGCAGGCAGAACATAACCAAGCAAATCTTGAAGCATATCCTGCAGAAAATAAATTCCAGTTAAGATGATGAAAATACAACTATTTATCACAATCAATCAGTAGAACAAGAAAACGAAATATCAGTCTCCTTCACAAAGAGGATTAGGAGAGTCGAGAAATAAAAATATGAAGAGCCAAGAGAACAACTCATGATGAATTCGGAATCTCTTCAAGACATTATAAGATCTGTTTTCCACGCCTAAAAAATTTAGAATGAAGAACACTACGGTACTTAAAACGGTAACTATTTCTTTAAAAAAAACTAAAACAGTAAATAGAAAGGCTACGACAATTTCAAAACTTCATCCACAAAGCTAAGGTTTCAAAGTTTTCACAGAAGATACCACAGCTAATGGGTAAGGAAAACAATTATTAGGAACAAAGTTCAGAAAAAAATAATCGTGTGGACTTTTAGATCGTCAACAAACACAAACCGGGTGAAGGAGTCTTTTGAAAGAAACATCAGAGCATACTGTTGGCCTTTAATTGTCCAACTATCAACCAATGACACTTGAGGTATCTTACTCCTTTATCCTTTTTTATATTTTTTCCTCTTTATTTTTTTATCCTTATTTGTTGTAATAATGATTAGGACTGACCCATTAGGACGATCCTGTTATACGATGGGTCCTCTGGATAGAAGTTCAAGGTAGTCCCATGATAGGATAACACAGTGTTTCAGGACAAGATGGAACACTTCAACTGTATTTTATTAAGAAAATAGAGTCCGTGACAAATAAATATCAAAATAAATCATAGTATCGTTTGAACAATCCTATTTAAATATGTTTCTTCATGCAGGTGTCTGTTATCACTAAATGTCTAGTTTAGTATCACTAAATGTGCAAAGACATTTTTACATTCTAAAATATTAAGGTTATCAAGAAATTGTTATTTGACAAATATACGCTCACTATTTGTGTTATTCCAATTGTTCAAAAAAATAACTATTTGTGTTATTCCATTTGTACCCTTAACAGCTCTATAAATACTAATTCCTTCACCAGATCTAATAAGACGATCCAATCCTTTCATTTCTCACGCAACTCCCTGGCATTTTTGTCTTCCACCTTCGCTTACCTCCTAAATAAACTACAAGATAAAGTGGTCGAGTGAAAGTTGTGTTTTATAAGCCTTAAGGTAACCCCGGTCTTGACAAACCTGCCATGAGCTTTCAAATTCAAGGTACCATAAGCAAGTCTATCACAGATATTATAAGAGACGAAATTTAAAACCTGGACGAGGACGTCAGCGTACAACGGGGAGGTGAGCAAGAATATTCATAATTGAAGTACAGCATGATGAGGATTTTTCGTTTAAAGGACTGCACTCAAAGTAAACTACCTGCCGCACAGCAACCAGATACTTTATGCCCAGAAGACTACCATGACGGATCTCCCACTCTTGCCTGCACTGAAGATTTGAAGGAGAGCATTAAAAATCAAAAAACTAGAGCACGAACAGATAAACGCCCTTTACAGAAAAAAATTAAGATCTTAAAGCAGAATACAACCTGCATTTGCAGCAGGACTTGAAGAGTTTCATAAACCAGTGTGGGGTGCATGTGCTTCAGTATTGCTCCGAGACCTTGTGCACATGTCTCCCTCACGGGTGCAACAACCTGATCCGATACATAATCACCAAAACTACAAAAGAAAACCGATGCCAGTCAGTTAGCGGCAGTTTATATTTTCGTTTTCTATATTTTCTTTTTCATATTCGTATTTACATATTTACCCTTATGTGTACCGTCTATGTTTAACAAGATGGCCTCTCATAATAGGCCCAATACTGAAAAAGCCCATATTAACATCTCATATATGGACGTGTGGGCATCATCAGTTTAATGAATGAGTTTTCTTTGTGTTAACCCTAATAGCCGCCTAGGGTTTGTGAAGTGCAAACCCGAGAACATAAGATAGAGAGATGGAATTAAAATATAAAAAAGAGAAATTTCGTGACACAACAATTTAGAGATTGGGCAGAATCTGGCTATACCATCAAGGAATGTTTCTTCAGTTCATAGTAATGTTCTCAAATATCAACATAACCTCAGACGGATGCAATCATATTGTGGTATCTAAGCCAAGGCCATTCTTTTCAGAGAGAATTACTTAAGGTTTCCTCTTACAGGGTTTCTATGCTTTAAATAAAGTTCATCACATAAGTTTCCTAAAAAATTATCTTCTCAAAATATTATACCCAGTAGAAAGTTCTTTCAAAAAAAAAACCCAATAGAAAGAACCAAAAGGCTTGAAAATTACACGAGACTAAGAGTTCCAATGATGCTAAAGGTAGACGAAAGAAATAGCTTACCGGTCCAATGCAAGCACACAGATAAACCGAATAGCGCAATCCTGAAGAAACTCCCAGTTTTTGATCCACGAGTATCTTGCAAGCTTGATAAGCTTCACGAGCTTAGAACTCTGAGGAAGGTTGGCCAGAAACTCAGCCTTCGGAGATAAGTTATCGTCTTCCGTGTCGATTACATTTCCCGGTGCTAGGACGATGGCATTTTTTTCAGATTCTGGTTCAATTTTAATACGCATTTCAGCATTAACCCTATCACCATCCAACACTTTCTCAGATGGTTGATCCTCCAATTTTGACCTCTTAGACGGTGGCTCATCACATTCATCAACTCCTACCTTCTCCTTTTTCAGGGACTCAATGCCCATGTCTGGTATCCATGAAATGTCCGACTCTAAGTCAGGCATGTATACTCCAACAGAGGCACCTTGATGCGTTAGGGTCTCCCGTAAAGCCATGATAGCCCCATGGCGGACTTCCCAGACTGAAAAAGGCGCCCATCAGAGAGTCAAGGTCACAGAATGCATAGGAATAAAAGACTGCTACTCCTAACTTGTATTCATTAGATAAACGAGTATTAACTCATGTCTCATATTTTAAGGAATATAATGACCTTGATGTAGATATCAATCAAGGAAAGGATTATTGAGGAACGAAAGTAAATGGAAGACGGAGAAAAATAGGAAGATCCTCAGAGGAGCATTATCAGCTACAGGCCACGGGTGTTTTAGATGTCCCGTCGATGTTAACTTGTGACAACAATTTATATGTTACGAAATTTTGTCAACATCGTAGTGAGCTAGGCTTTTTGACATTGACAGTGTTGACATCTTTTTTAACTAAAGTTTTACTAAGTTGATGGATAACATTGACAGACGTCACTGTGATACACTCATCATCAACGTCAACTGTCAAAGATAACCTCATCAACTTCATTGTCATCATCAACAACCCTAAATTTGTCAATGAGGGTCGCCGATGATGATGCTAAAGTTGACAAACGCCAAACTTCAGCAGGGCTGAATAGGCTCCAGTATTGACTTGCTGAGTCTGCACTTCCATTGCTTCTTCATTCCTCTTCCTTGCTTCTTGACAAATCAGCATAGCCAATTAAATCGTCTCGTACGCCGACAATAGGCGAGCCACATTGATTTAAAGGAAAATGACACAATTAAAAATGACAGAAATACCCCAGTTGGGGTTGGAGGACCATATCGCATACTTGGATCAAACATATCATGAATAAGCTGCTCAACAAAGAGGTGGAAAGGCCATCCTCCTGTGCCGTCAAACTCGGGGATAATTTCTTCAGTGGAAATATCGAGAAGGCCCTGTTAATGTCCAATAAAGTTATTTTCGTTGATATATGACATACACATCAGATAAGGAATGTTAAATGCAAAAAGCAACCACACTTAAGATACTTCCGGCAGAAAAATACCAAAAATAAAAAAAACAACGAGAAACTAAAGTTCTTGGCACTAATAAACGTTACTCTTCATTTCTCAAGGCATGTGGCATCATAAAAATCTGACCAAAGTACCTTTTGCTTCGAATTTATATTTGATTGCAGGGCACATAATTCATAGGCATGAATGCTACTTAGGCATTATTACCCTGCGGGAAGTGTATCATTAAAACTATGATTTTTAAACCTGGATATCTTTAGATTAACATTACAGATAAAACGTGGGACCAATAATAATCCCATCAAAAGGTGGCTTCCTAAATCTTACGTCTTTCATCGCAAAAGAATTCAACGTTTCTTTCAAAACAATCGATTACAAAATATGAGTACGCGCAAATACTTATTTGATTTGGGATGATATCAGGCAATAATATTAGAAAAAACACGATTTTCCTCATAAACAAGTCTAACAATGGGGATAGATTCCTAGCCTCCTGCATGGAACCCTCCATTAAGAATGTAGTGTTGTCTGTGTATTGGAGTAACGAGATGCCTAATGGGTAACTGTGTCCGGAACCCCTCAATACAAGTCATGTGCTTGAATGGTACATGTAGCCGGGGCGTCACTGCTAAGATGAACAATAATGGTTGAGGAAATCGTGACTCCATTATTGTTCATCTTAGCAGTGGACGCCCCGGCTACACGTACCATTCAAGGATTTGCACATGACTTGTTGAGGGGTTCCGGACACAGTTACTCATTAGGCATCTCGTTACTCCGATACCAGACTAGACTACATTCTTAATGGAGAGTTCCATGCAGGAGGCTAGGAATCTGTCCCCATATTTACACCTATTTGCATTTTTTTGGATCTACAGATCCATGGAGCCAAATCAGCATTTCTGGGGTTTCAGCTATCACCAGAGGAAAAGGCATATAATGCCCTGAATTTTTTTTTCGAAAAAAACGGGAAGGCATAATGCCCTGATGCTTTGAGGATATTGGAGGGGTGGCAAAACAAAGTGTTGTGAAAGGGGATCGCGTGGTGCTGATACAACGGTTGTCTAGGCGATACAGCTCTTATAAACCTATCAGTCTTTAAGAAGCTTACAAGAGTCAAAAAGGGTCTGGAAGGTTAGATGAGGAGGTTCTTTTGGAAAGGATCTGAGTCAAGGAACGACAGGGGAATATCCTTGGTCTCCTAGGATGTGGTATGCAGACCAGTGGATTGAGGGGGCTGAGAGATCTCAATGTTCCATCTATGAACCTGACCGTGCTGATAAAACAGGTGGTCAGAATTACGAGATTGGAGGAAGATCTGGTCTTGAACATTCTTTTTTTTTTTTTTGGAACAAATAAAGAAGATCACCCAGCTTGGTGAACCTCCGTACACGTGAACAAGGGGGGTAACTAGGCCAATACAATGGCCCATCGTGCCCCCCATACCCTCCACCTCAACCAGGACCAAACCAACAAAACACAAGTCTCTCCACTTCACTTATTGCCCTATCCACAGACATTGCCTTCCCCTTGAATAAGACCTCGTTGCGTTGGGACCATATCGCCCATAGCACCGCGAATTGCAGCCCCCGCTCCTTCTCAAAACCACATTGACGCCGCGGCAGTGTGGCCCATATGACCGAGCTCGATGTAATCTCTGCTAGTCCCTGGCTATCCCATATCGCACGGGCAATCCGACATTGGAAAAAAAGATGCTCGCACTCCTCTTCCTCCTCCGTACACAGAAGGCACAGTGATGATTCTGCCGGAAAAAACCTTTGACGTCTCACGCATGTCATTGTCCGCTTTCTGGCGAACAACCAAGCAAACACCATAACCTTCAAAGGTATCGTTTGCCCCCAAATTGAGCGACATGCCCCTAAGATGATCGGGTCCTCATTGTGGTGCGTTCTCAACCTCTGGTATACTCCACAACTGGAGAACGGGCCAACTGCCCATATCCACCCATCTGTTATCCCCTCCATTGGCCGCCAGTTGCCCAGTGTATGCTGAAGGCTTATGAAATCCTCCACCCGCTGATTGGATAAGTTGGCCGCAAAAATTGGAAACCACACACCATCCCAACACTCTTCCACCAATGCTTGCCGCTGACCGGCTATGGCATACAGGCAAGGGAAAAGGTCTCGAAAGCGTCCACGCGACGTCCAATCATCCATCCAAAACCTAAAGCCGGTGCCATTCCCCAATTGAGCCCGGAAGAATTCTCTAACCAAGGGGAACACCTTCCTCATCCCTCTCCAAAAGTCTGACTCCCCCCTCACCTTATCCATGAAATTCTCCCAGTCCAAATTGGAGCTGTATCTGTCCCTCAAGACAGACTTCATCAGGTCATCCTGCAGTCCCACGATCCGTCTAACCCATTTCGTCAGTAGAGCCACATTTATTGTAGCTAGGTGCGGTACTCCAAGTCCACCCTGTTTAGTTGCCGTGCAAATGTCTTCCCATGAACCAACGCCATGCCATGCCCCTCCCCTGCATTGGACCCCTTCCAAAAGAATCTCCACATGAGCCTGCTCAGGCGTTTCTCGACGCCCACCGGAAGTTTAAATACGGATAGATAAAAGGTTGGTATTGCTGATAGTACTGACCGCAATAGCACTACTCGCCCCCCTCGCGATAAAACTCTCCGTTTCCATCCCTCCAAGCATCTTTCCACCTTCTCCACCACGGGTTGCCAATCTGCTTTTTGTAATTTACCAGCGGATAGGGGTAGGCCCAGGTATCGCATAGGCAATGATCCCACTGGCGTTCCAAGCGCACTAGAGCATGCGGTCTCCTCCGGCGATAAACCGAAGCCCACAAATTCTGATTTTCCTCTATTGATGTGCAGGCCCGAACAATCTGCAAACACCCGCAGGAGTGCCGCCAAATTCTTGGCCTCCTCTACCGACCCCTCGAAGAACAGTGTATCATTGGCATATTGTAACAAAGGGATGCCCAAGGGATGGCTCGGCGTCTGGAACCCTCTAATACACCCCCTCACACATACCAAGGATGTACTGATGGCTAGGACATCAGCTGCCAGAACAAAAAGCATCGGTGCTAAAGGACACCCTTGTCTGATCCCTCTCTGCGGTCTAATCCACCCCCTTCTGGGCGTCCATTTACCAACACCGCAAAGGATTGAGAAGTCACGCATCGCTTCATCAATTTGATCCATTCCTCCGGGAAACCCCTCCTTCGTAAAGATGCCCATAGGAATCGCCAATCCAAAGAGTCATATCCCTTCGCAAAGTCTACCTTCCACATGAACCCCTTGGTCCCATTATCCTTCCACGAAGCAATAATCTCCTCCGCCAAGACGGCACTATCAACTAAGTCCTTCAGGATTCTACCCGGAACAAAGGCAGATTGAAACGAACCAACCAAGTCCCCAAGCACCCCTTGTAGTCGATTGGCCAATACCTTTGCAACTATAAGATATATGGAGTTGGATAGCGATATGGGCCGGTAGTCGCCTACATTATCTGCCCCTTGCCGCTTCTGTAATAAAAATAGGAAAGATTTATTAATCTTTTCCATATTTGCTTGAGGGTTTCTCAGCTCCCCCAATATGGCCATCACATCCTCTTTGACCTCATTCCAGAACTCCTTATAGAAAAACACTGGTATGACGTCCGGTCCCAGGGCGCCTTCGCCATTCAGTCCTGCCATAGCTGCCCGAACCTCCGCCATATCAAAGGACCGCACTAGATCAATTCTCTGGTCTTCGGTTAGTTGTGACGCCCCCTGGCCCGTCCACCGCCATCTGTTCGGGGCCCCCCGCCGTGACATCGAACGAAAATGCTCCGCCATTGCTCGACCCACTACCTGTGTGCCAGTATACCTCTGTGATCCGACCTTCACTGATAGAATCTGATTCACTCTCCGTCATCCATTTGCTGCAAGGTGGAAAAACCTCATGTTGGCGGAGCTGTTCCATGCAGTGATTTTTCGAAAGAATCCTGAAGGACAGTGATTTTTTTCTGAAAGAATCCTGAAGGACAGTAGATTTTTTTGAAAGAATCCCAAAGGACAGTAATTTGTTTTTTGAAAGAATCCTGAAGGACAGTAATTTTTTTGAAAGAATCCTGAAGGACAGATGGCTCTGGGCTGAATTGGGAGAGGTGTGTGACTCTAGTCCGAGTGGGATCTACTTTCTGGCATGGCATGAGACAGATCTTCCCTTGAACCCGGGAAGTTTACGCGCCAAATTCGGGGATGGCTCCTTTTATCAATATTGATTGGATGACTGGTCGGTTTGAGGCGTCCTATAGCAGGAATTTTTGCCCACTTCTTTTCATTTTTAAGCTGGATGTTGTACTTCAAGGGGAGTACAGGAATGGCACATGGAATTTGATCTTGGAGGGGGCACTATTGAGCATACATCAGTCACTATGATATCTCAGACTGTTGCACGAGACACAGGATGGCAGGGAATGGAGAGGCACCCCTTTTTCAATACACGATGTCTACATGAAGACCAGAGGGATTGACAGATGCATCAACAAATGTCATCACATAAAGGTTTATATTCTTGAAGGGTTGTTGATTAGGTGGCGATTAGTGACAAGTTCCCTCCAGCAGAGAATGTTACTGAGCGCATTGGCAGAATGAGCTTTGTAAACGTGCTTTGCACACAAGGGGCGAGAAACACTGTTCCAACCTTTTTGTTGCATGTCAGTTCACACAGGTGACATGGGCCTCACAGCAGATCTAGTAGGGTGCCTTGTGGGGCTATAGACGGGTCCAGGAGGAAGATGGACAGGGGAAGGCTCCTAACAATGTTATGAACGATATGGATGTACAGCAATGAAGTGGTTTTTATGGGGAGGATGGCCTCGACAGACAGGGTTCATTATAACATGCAGAGTCATTCTTCAATGTGGTAGAAGGGAGTAGGGGGACATTCTGGTCATCCAATGTATTTATCATCCATATATTTTAATAGCATCAGGTTGACCGCCATTCTCAGGTGATCTTCCCTGTTTATATCAAAAATACAGAGTGATTATAAGAGCCTACAAGTTATTATCGCAGAAGATCAAGGGAGATGAAGGAACTGGTAGTAAAATAACTCTTAAGAATGGGGACGCCAATACTCGGTTTTTCCACTTAGCGGCAAATGGAAGATGGCGCTCGAATCAAATACTCAGAGTGAAAGTGGGGGCGCAAGAATTTGTCGGGACACAGATGGTTGTGAAGCGCTGGCAAACCATTTCAGAGAAGTGACCAGAAGAGGGGCTCGGAAACATTGGAGATGGAGCGGTAGAAGTGCATCCAAGTTAACACAAGTCCAACAAGATGAGCTGGTGAAGCCATTCCTGATAGAAGAAGTAAGGAAGGCAATCAAGGGCTTGAATGAAGAGGGTGCACCGGGCCCCGATGGATTCCCAGTATTCTTCTTCAGTGAATTTTAGGAGGTTGTCGGATCAGAGGTGATGAGTACATTGGAAGAATTCCGGCGTGGTAATTATGGCTTGGAGAGACTAAACCGATCATATTTATTTCTGCTGCCCAAGCGCTCTGGGGCCATCAACGTGGGGGATTTTAGGCCCATTGCACTCTCGAATTCCATATATTTTATCATCGCCAAGGTGTTGGCGAACAGGCTAAGGGTGGTAATTGGAGACCTGATCGGACCCTTCCAATCAGCTTTCATCCCTGGTAGACAACTGGTGGACAGTGCGATGGTGGCAGGGGAGATCGTATCCACATGGAAGGCAAAGATGAGTAAGGGTTTCATATGGGAAGTTGATTTTGCTAAAGCATAGGACTCACTTGACTGGAGATTCCTATGGTCTGTTATGTGCAAACGTGGGTTCCCCGATGAGTGGGTGACATGGGTGAAACGGTGTGTTACGTCTCACTCATTCTCGATATTGGTCAATGGTCGAGCTGAGGGGGGATGGATCCGGCCACAAAGGGGAGTCCGACAAGGTTGCCCGCTCGCACCGCTGTTATTTGTACTTGCGGTGGACACCCTAGCCACATGCACAGTCAAAGCCTGCGAGCAGGGCCTGTTCAAAGGATTCCAAACAGCAAGCTACCCCGAGGGCATTCCGCTTTTGCAATATGCAGATGACACCACATTTTTCATTGAAGGCTCAATGACAGAAGCTCGCACTCTATCAGCATTACTAGATCTGTTTGCAGACTTCTCAGGACTGCAACTAAATCGAGCTAAGTCCGTGTTCGTAGGCTTTGGGCTTACTTCAGAGGAAGAGACACAATGTGCCGAAGCTTTAGGCACGCCTTGCGGGTAGCTCCCGATGTTTTATTTAAGTCTCCCATTAACAGGGCGTCGTATTCTAGCAGTTGATTGGCATTCGGTGGTGGAGAAAGTAGAAAGGAGGCTGGAAGGATGGCAGAACAAAGTACTTTCGAAAGGGGGTCGACCGGTGCTTCTACGATCGGTGCTTTCTGCAATTCCGATATTTTACTTATCGGTATTTAAAATACCAGCGGGAGTGGTGAAGCGTCTGGAGGAGGCGATGAGGAGGTTTTTTTGGGGAGGCAGTGGAGATGAAGACCGAAAGGGGGTGCCGCTAGTAGCGTGGGAGATTCTATGCAGACCTGTAAAGTACGGAGGGCTGGGGATCCTACATCTGGAGTCGATGAATTTGGCACTATTGACCAAGTGGGTGGAAAAGATTGCGGCTTCAGCGGAGGGGCTGGTTTTCAACATCTTGAGAGACAAATATGGCTCCGAGATAGACTGGGAGAGACGTTGGGCTAGAGTCAGAGGAGAGTCCCCTTTCTGGAGCGGCCTGCGTCAAGCCATACCTCGCATTCTCCAGTTCTTTGAGCCCAGATTGGGAGATGGGGCAATATTTCGATTTTGGACCGACAATTGGTCCAACCACGGCCCAATGCATTTGAGGTTCCCAAGGCTATTTGCGTTAGCACGGAATCCAGAGGCCACGGTCAAGGAATGTTGGGACGAAGCTTGGGTCCCTATGTTGACAAAAGCTTTATCAGAGTTGAAGTTTTGGGAGCTGATGGAGCTGCAAGAGTCACTGTTACACTTCAGACCGATAGCTGATTCCCAGGACGGTTGGATATGGCGGGAGTCGTCCTTCTCGGTGAAAGATGCATATTTGAAAATCCGAGGAGCAGCTCGGGACGACGAGACGACAAGTAAGGCCTGCCATATGTTGATGGCGCGCAAAGTCCCCATTAAAGTGCGACTCTTCAGCTGGTTGTTGAGGCATTGAAGGCTTGTCACACGAGTCTACCGACGGAAATGGTCCCCTGCCGCTCCCACTGGCTGCCCTATGTGTGACAGGGGAGAGGAAAATTGCTCCCACCTGTTCTTCACATGTCAATTTGCACAGGGTGTTTGGGCATTGCAGCAATTGCCGGGGGTGGATACCTCCTCAGACGAGGCCTTTTGGGCTTCAGTTTCTGACGGAAGCCAACTTGATTGGGGACGCTTGCTCGCGGTGCTCTGGACGATATGGATACATCGAAATGAGGTGGTTTTTAACGAGAGGCCGGCTTCAGTAGAGAATGTCGTTCATGATGTGGAGTCGCTGAAGTCATTTTGGGGTGGAGGGAGAGAATAGCCTTTTTTGAGTATGATTGTACATCGTTTGTACACAATTTTTATCGTTAATGATAGCAAGTAGGCCACCGGTTCCGGGTGGTCTTCTTTATTGTTCAAAAAAAAAAAATTGTCGCCAAGAGAGAGGAAAGAATGGGGCAAACTAGAAGTCGTCCAGAGAGAACCGAGATGGACTTCCTCATTGCCTTTCAACATGTGGATCTATGTCAATTCTTGGAGAAACAGAGAGAGAGAATAGAAGTGCGCAAGAGAATAGAATGGAAAGTACACTTTTCATTAAAAAATATATGTACATATACAGGGCCTCTTCTAACAGCAAGTTGTAACCGCTAGATTGACTACCTGTTATGTACCCTATCTGTCATTTAAACAGATCCGGTAATGGGTTTATGAGCCACATACAAACATAACTAACTGGGCCTGTTAATAACAGGCTTTACATCTTTATTTAAGCCCATATATTCAACACAACACGAAGGGCTACAACAACAAAAATACCACTCGAGGGCTGAAAATTGTATAATAATGATTCAAAGAGCCAAAATACCCCTTGAGGGCTGAAATGAGTATAGTATAATAATCATCAATGGCAAATGAAAATATTAATTCAAAAAAGTTACAAAATGCGATAAAAGAGCACATGCTATGTAGGTAATGTTGTTGAGATAGTACTAAGTAATTATTCCCAGGATCGTGGAATTGACAAGCGTCCAACAATTCTTTGCTCTGGAAAATGTTACAATGAATAACTGAAAAGATTCTCTGTTTTTGGTATTAAAAACAGCAAACCAGCTAAAACAATGAATAATCTTGTACTAAAGAGAGAATATACAAACAATGAAGGAGAGATAATGCAAAACAACACCTTATCGGCACCTGACCCTGCAGCATATTCGCTCTTGGGTGTCAACGGTTTGTACAGGGGGGATACTTCTGCATCATCATCCTCACTTCGATCTTTAACTTGATCTTTGGCATTCATCTTTGCCTTTCGTTTTAGAAGATTCATTTCCCTTGCACTTAATTTCCTAGGGCGAAACCCAGGAACCATATTTGCCACAAGTTGTTGGATACTCTGGCCCGTTGAAGATGAACGATATACACTACTTAAACCATTGCTTTGAGGATGGTTTTTCTGTACAAGAAGATCCTCATCTTTTATCATATCACCCATGTCCATAAACTGCTCGCACACATCTAAACCTGAAGGTCAAAAAAATAACTGTGAGAATAGAATGATTAAAAACAACGAAAAAATTAACCACCACATTGTCACGACTAGTAGCTGTCTGAAAAAGGCGTAGAAAAAATTTACAATCAAACACAAAAAGAAGATTTGATCAGACATTTTTAAGAATTCTCAGATTTAGATTCACAAAATAGGTGCCGATTTGATACTTTCATATGACCCCAGGCCACGCTAGTAAGACAACCCAACTCAAAAGCATTCCGATCCCTGTTACTTAAGGGTTGGAACCTCTTTGGAAATGGGCATGAAATTGTTGTCACATGCGTTGCCTTTTTCTCTCCCTCTCCTCCACATTCTCCATTTGGCGGTGACCCCTCTCTCTTCGTCTTATAGATGGTTTTCCCTGCTAAGATGGCAGCTTCTCCTATCTCCTGAAGAAGATGATCTTCTCAACTCCCTCTTCTTTTTCCCTACTTTTTAATCCTTCACAATCCCTCATTTTCTCTACCTTGTTGCTCCGAAACATCAAAACAACAATTTGGAACTCGAAGTTGAGTGTTAAAGAAAGGATTACAACCCATTTGAAAAACCCTACCGGGGTTAACATAATTCTAAACACTGAAGAATGAAGAAAGAGACAATCAATCTCTCAGACATTGTCTACAAAGCTTCTGGCAGAAGTCGTAGAATGTGCAAAATTTTTAAAACACGAGAAAATATGACAATAGGATTATAGAGAAATATAATCCTATTGATGGGAAACATGCAAAAAGTTAAAGGAAAAATGTTTTTTTGAAATAATGTTGAATGGGCTTCTTCCTCTTTCTCTTATATGTCTATATGTAATAGACCATTACTATGGACCCAATTCGGATTTTCTCTCCTCCCCATTACAAGTACTATGTAATGAACACCGAAATGAGGTTGAGCCTCTTTTCATTCTTAATTTCTTCGAAAAAGGTACAAGCAAGCTTCCATGAAGCAAAATGGGAATTTTCCATCATAAAAACCCTAACCTAAACGGTGGCGAAGGTTCTTCTTTTGCCGAGCCAGTTTCTCAGACGGTGTCTTGCTGTTATCAGCTGCTACGTCATATTCCTGCAGGGATACCACACTAACATTCAGATAAACTGACGAAAAAACTCCTAGTTGCTTATTTGTTGAATTAACGCCCCTATCATTAATCTGAAATAATATTTCGTTTTCATGGCGACCAAGATATTAGTGCGTCCCTTATTGATGGCTGTTATTCAGTTTTCAAGCCCACTGACTGCCATTGCAACAACCTCCAAGACTCTAATAAAATTCCAACTATGACAAAACATTATTTCATTGCCAGCAATAACGAGTGATTGTATCCTATTGTTGAAGAATCAATCATAATCGATCGTAGATCATAACAAGTGATTATATCCCTGGTTTTGAGGTAATATATATTCTATTTGGCATTTAAGAGAGAGTGTCTGAAAACTCAGTCACTGGGATGAAGAAACTTCCTTACTGACCCAAAGAGAGGCCTTCAAAAGAAAATAACTGAGAGCAAATCCAAAACAAGCATATTCGGTTACTGATACTTACAAATTTTGAAGTGAAATGTGTCAAAGAAACTTCTCTAGATTTGATCTAAGAAATGAGAAGGTGACGGGGACAAGCGGTGTGTCATGGAAACAAGATACTGCGTTTGCTCTAGAAAAGCCAAATGCAATAGCTACAGGAGACAAGATTTGAGCAAATGTATTTCCTAATGTAACATAATGAAAATGCATAAAGTATTTCCTAACAAGAGGGAAATACACTTTCCTAGATGAAGAAAAAAATTAGGAATTTACATGTGAAACGTCACATCCACCAGGAAAGAGATTGGAATTCGAATCTAAAATAAGTCGGAAACAGATATAACATCCGTCAAGAACATTGAATCTCTTTCCCAAAGAAGAAAGAGAATGTTAACAAGAAACACTACTCCAATCAGCTCATAAAAAACTTTTCAATTTACGGACTACCTTAAGCCCTCAACCCTAAACTCGTCTACTATAACCTCTGACGGAGTAAAAGCTAGCTCTTCATAATCCATGAACGTTAAAAAGTGAAAGCCATAGAAAGAAGAGATGTGACGGCCTAGATAAAAGGAACAAACCTGTCCTCCTGATGCCACTAGCAGAGAACCGAAATCCAAAACCTTGTTAATGTCAAAACTGTCAAAAAGAAAAACTTCAATCTTTGCAATATAAAGATCTCATGTTTCCTTCATAACTCCATTAAAAAGATAAATTAGAGTGTGTGAGATAGAATAAAGTCGCAAATTTTCCTGAACGCTCATATCAATTTAAATAGCGAGGTACATAAGCATCTTATAAAAAGGTTATCCAGTCAACAACAGTGTACATAAATTAAATACTTGTTATAAAACTATCTATTGTACTGCCTTCACTGGTCAACTGACACCTTTTTTTTCACATAATCATCCTTATATAGGGCAGAATAACCTTTTGGAGAAACAAATCAAGATGAATAAATGAGAAGTCTTCCAAATGAACTCCAATGATACCAATTTACGGCTCGTGGCAATAAATACTCTTGACTGCTGGTCAAAAACAAATGAGAATTAGAAGGATTGACCTTCTAAATGAGAGTCCAGCTACAACATTAGGATGAAAGCTTGAACATGCTGATGCAATATCTTTAGCATAGTCTGAGAACCCTGATGCCGCCATTTCTTCTTCCATGAGAGAGAAAATTTCTGCCAGAGATGCATGTTTGACACTCTCAGCAATAGCCCCAATAGCATGAGCTGCAGCAGCCCTTGAGTCCCAGTTCCGGCTCCGAAGATATGGTGAAACCTGCAATCCATGATAACACATCAAGAATTGTGATGCAAAGTTGTTCAACAGCAGGGTTAAAATGGTCAGTCTCAATCTTATTAGGGACTTTTATGCGAATTTGAAACATCCTTCCTGTATGCGTATCAAAAGATCAATCGGGATCAATAGTTTTGATCTAATATAATATTAATGACTGGTAGAACGATTAGGTGATTAACTGGACTTCAAAAGTAAATAAATTATTTCAGATGAAACTGCTGACTCGAGCTCATCTGACGCCAAAAAACGTATGGATAAATCAAATCAACCAGATTTATCCACCAAAACCTTGGCGTTCAGTTTACAATTATAAAACTGATCAGGAAAAAAATTCAGATGAATAAGGACATGAGTTAAGAAGAAAACCAAAACAATGTGGCATCATCAGTGACGAGCACACAGCTCAATTACAAAAGGGATTCATTCAGAAAACGTTGCATCATTAGTAAAATAAAAATAGGGGTCGAATAACTTGAAATCTTTTTTTGTTGGAAAGAAAGAGGGAAGATCTCCCAAAAGCAGTGATCAACCCGAAATTAATGATATTCATGAACGTGCAGTACATGATACAACATGGTCCTCTCTCCAATCATCCGTCCCCCCGAAACCAATTAGTAATGAGGCTCTTAACAAGTTCTTGAGAAGCTCAAACGATTTTCAGCATGAATCCACACAATTACATACATCCAGAAAAAAATCAAGAGCAAGTGAGGGTAGAGAAAACCTTATTCAGGAGAGCATATAATTCAGCAGGATGTGATTTTGCGATTTCTCCTATCTGCCGTGCAGCCGCAAACCTTGTGGCTTGAGTCGAACCAGCTTTTCTTTTGTCAAGGAATCATTTCCAAGAGAATGTCACGGGAAAAATAAGTTGATTCATAACTATATTTCCCTACATAATTCCAAAGAAACCCAAATGACATAACTTTCCTACCAAAGAGAAAAAATCTTCAAATATTCCTACCAAAAAAGTTCAGAGAAGGACAATGTCCTTTAAAAATATAGATCAACTGTAGGAAAAAAGTATGATACATATTAGGAAGAAAGTTCCTAGTAGGTGATGTGCAGGCAACCTTCCAGTCCAAAATTGGACTATAAATGTTCAAAAGGAATTTGAATTTTGTATCCAAAAATAGCATTGTCCAGGATACTATCAAGCAAGATGAGCAAACGCTGCAGCCGTGATGAATGTTGAGCCATGAGGCAGGTATTTGTTTAGCTTCCTGCATCCGAAGCAGCACTAATGAAAGTCTCAACATTTATCCCATGATTTTAGAACAGGTACCATCAATCATCTCACTCGGATGATCTCCTCTTCGTAATTGCACTGTCAGAAGCCAACAGACGATAAATTGTTTCATGTAGCTTTGGGTTTCAAAATTTGCAAGCTTAACATGCAAAAAAAATGAATTTGGAGAAATGATTTGAAAATTCTTCTCCATCTATGAAACCCACAATTATCAACGCAAGGAAAGTCTGTAAGAAGATGCAAACGAGACATGCCAGCGATTTCTGGCTCCGAAATTTCCATTCACTCCATCTCATGCAGGTTAGGGTTCAAAATTTATAACTTCGTATACTAAAAAATGAATTTAAAAAAGTGATTCCAAAATTCTTCTCTAACCATGAATCCCACGATCATCAAAGCAAGGAAAGTCTGTAACACTGCAACAGATGCGAAAGAGAGTGTACGAGGAATGCCTGAGATTTATCGCTCCTAAATTTCCATTCGCTCCGTTTCATGCACTTAGGGTTTCAAAATTTATAACCTCCGCATGTTAAATATTAAATTTAGAGAAGCCATTCGAAAATTCTTCTCAAACCATGGATCCTACAATCATCAACGCAAGCGCACGAGCAATGCCAGAAATTTCAAATTTTCTACTTATTCCTAAGCAGAGGAAAAGGGTTTTCCCAGATATCAACCTTCAGCGCTTAGCAATTGAAAAACTAATTACAAGCCACAATTACGACATCCATTCCATCCGCGAAGACCAAAACCAACACATTTAATATACGAAAACAACCGGCCAAGAGTGAATAACGAGACAAAAAGCAGCATTTACCGTGATCATTAAATAATAAGATCCAGGGCTGGAACTTCTCCGGAACGCTCAAATCATCAAAATCAACAGAAAAAAGCGATCCAGGACAGTAAAGAACGGGCAACAATACGAGTAACGAGAAGATAACCGGCGGCGGAAGACAAAAAAGAGGGGATTTGAGAGGAATCGAGTAGAATATATAGGAAATCTGAAGGAACCGTAGAACTAGAGAGAGAAAGAGTGAGAAAGAGGAGAGAGAGAGAGAGAGAGAGGCGGTGGAGAAGAGATGGCCGCTGAGAGGGAGGCCGCGAAACGTACCGGTTTGCAGGAACGGGGCGGGATATAGTGCAACGACTACTGAATGGAAAGATCTCGGCCGTCGATTTGCTTATTGGCGGTCGATTCGTTGCCACGTATCGGCGTGTGTCCGTATCGTACGTACCCGGAATTATATGCGAATATGAGATAGAGATAGAGAGAGATCGAGATGGTTATATAAGCATGTCGGTGAGAGAGAGATAGAAATAGAGATCGTAATAAGAATATGGGATAGAGATAGAGAGAGATAGAGATGGTTATATAAGAATATGAGATAGAGATATAGCTATCTCTATCTCTCTCTATCTCATATTCTTATATAGCTATCTCTATTTCCATCTTTATCTCTCTCTATCTCTATCTCATATAACTATCTATATTCCAATATCTATATCTCTCTATCTCTATCTCATATTCTCATATAACTATCTCTATCTCATATTCTTATATAACCATCTCTATTTCCATCACTATCTATCTCTATCTATATCTTGTACTCTTATATAACTATCTCTATTTCCATCTCTATCTCCCACTATCTCTATCTCGTATTCTTATATAACCATCTCTATTCCCATCGCTATCTATCTCTATCTCTATCTTGTATTCTTATACAACTATCTCTATTTCCATATCTATCTATCTCTGTCTCATATTCTCATATAGCTACCTCTATTTCCATCGATATCTCTCTTTATCTCTATCTCACGTTCTCATATAACTATATCTATTTTCATATATATCTCTATCTGTCACACAGTCAAATCCCGAGCCAGGTCTCCTGCTCTAAGTTGACATGTGCCGGCCTCAGTGCTCGAAGCAAAGCATTGAGCAGCCTTGATCTCTTGTAGCGGAAGTCTTTGCAATTGCTTAAGATCGCATAGAATGGGTTAGAGGAGATGGCGAAGACACAGCCCTGTCAGGGAATAGGGTCATTGCATTCATATCATATCATGAAAGGTTACATCGTAATTGGGACAATTATATGGGGGAAGACGAGGGATGATACAAACGAACGACACGCGGCACCTTGCGCCAAGGTAGTGTCGCCTCTCCGCCTTGAGGTCGCCGCTCCGCGCACCCGCTCTGCTGCTACACATGTGGCTCGGGCCGGGTGCCGCGCGCCCTCGAGCGTGGCGATCACACACGTCACCCCTACCTTGACGATCACACGCGCCACCAGCACTCGCGCTGACACCTTCGCGCGCAGTCTGTGTGACGCCGTCACATTCGATGTCCAAGATGGGCGCTGCGCGCCCAGCACTACCCGCGGGAGAGCTTCGCGCCCTCTATGCCGCCTCGGCACTCTCAGTGCGCCACACGCCTTAGTCCCCTGGTGGGATGTCACTCTACCCCGTGCCCTGCAAACGCAATGCGCACGTTGCTTGCGCGGCCGCTGTGTGGCACCCTGCACAATTCCGCGCGCTGCACCTGCGGCACGCAGCTCGGCTTGCGCGTCCCGCACGCGCGCAGCCCTTCTTGCACCTGCAAGGCGCTTGGCACTCGCGCATAGCATTGGCGCCCGCGCATGGCGCTTGGCTCGCGTGCACTCACGCCTGTCGGCCTGTGCACCTAGCACGCGCGGACTTCATCTGATCCGTCCCCCCTTGGGTGTGAACGGGCATGCGCAGCGTCTGTAGTGTATCGCCACGTACACAGGTGATGGCTGAAAGATCAGGTTTGGGCATCGCTACCCATAATGACTCAGTCCTTTAAATATCTTGAGTCTACAACGCAAACACGCCCTCCCAATAAGCGCGCATTCCCTCCCAATAGGCAGGGAATGACGCCTAGTTAGGGGCCTAACACAATCTCATACTCTGATATAACTATATCTATTTCCATCTCTATCTCTTTCTATCTCATTTTCTTATACAACTATCTCTAGTTCCATCTCTATCTCTCTCTCATATTTCTCATATAACTATCTCTATTTCTCTCTATCTCTATCTCATATTCTTATATAACCGTCTCTATTTCCATCTCTATCTATATCTATCTCTAGCTAGTATTCTTATATAACAATCTCTATTTCCATCTTTATCTCGCTCTATCTCCATCTCAAATTCGTATATAACTATCTCTAGTTCCATATATATCTCCCTCTATCTCTCACTCTTATTCTTATATAACGATCTCTAGTTCCAACTCTATCTTTCTCTGTCTATTTCATATTCTTTTATAACGATCTGTATCTAAGAATATGATAAAGAGATCTGTATTTAATATGAGATATAGATAGTTATATAAGAATATGAGAAAGAGATAGAGAGAGATAGGGATGGAAATAGAGATAATTCTATGAGAATATGAGAAAGAGAGACAGAAATAGAGATCGTTATATAAGAATATGAGATGGAGATAGAGAGATAGAGATAGTTATATAAGAGTATGAGATAGAGATAGAGAGAGATAGAGATGGAAATAGATATATTTACATGAGAATATGAGACAGAGATAGGGATACGGGCAGTTATATGAGAATATGAGAGAGATCTAGAGATATATTTGAGAGAGAGAGACCAATGAGAATATGAGAGATATATAGAGATAGAGATAGATACATGAGAATATGAGCAACATATGGTGATAGAGGTACATATAGTTATATGGCATAGAGATAATGATGGAGACAGAGAGTTATATGATAATGTCAGATAGAGAGAGACCAATGAGAATACGAGAGAGAGAGATAGAGATAGAGATAGCTATATGAGATTATGAGATAGAGATGATGATAGAGGTATATATAGTTATATGAGATAGAGTTAAGTAGAGGTAGAGAGCTATATGAGAGTGTAAGAGAGACAGAGCTCAATGAGAATATGAGAGAAAGAGAGTCATATGAGGACACGATGAGAGTATGAGACAGATACGATGATAAATGTATAAATAGTTATATGATATAGAGTATAGATAGAGTCATATGAGAATGAGAGAGATAAAGGTACAGATAGTTATATGAAAATATGAGATAGATAGTGATAGAGGTACATGTAGTTATATGAGAATAAGAGAGAGAGAGAGTTATGTGAGAATGTGAGAGAGATAACGATATATAGTTATATGAGAATATGAGATAGAGATAGTGATAGAGGTACATATAGTTATTTGAGAATATGAGAAATATATAGAGATATGTACAGTTCTACGAGAATACAATATATATATATAGATAAAGCTATTTGAGAATATGGAAAAGAGCTAGAGATAATCATACTAGGATATGAGGATGCGAGATAGAGATCCATACAGTCATATGTGAATACGAGATACATATAGATACAGTCATATCAGGTCATGAAGATTTGGGATAGATATATACATAGTTTCAGTTATTTGAGAATATGAGAGAGAAATGGAGATAGATGTATAGATCATTTTTTCAGGTTATGAGGATATGCGATAGAGATAGAGATATTTAAAAGAGCATACAAGAGAGAGATATAGTTATATGAGAATATGAGATGGATGTATACATAGTGGAACGAGGATATGAGAATATGAGATGGATGTATACGTAGTGGAACGAGGATATGAGAGAGAGAGAGAGATAAAAAGATGGAGAAAGGTATAGGATAACTCAAGAGACTGATAGAGATGGGATAGTTACGTTGTGATGCAAGAGATGGAGATACACAGAGATTTATATGAGAAAACATGAGAGAGATGGAGATAGAGATAAAGATAGATATAATTGCATGCTGATATGATAATACAAGATAAATGGAGATATAGATAGAGATATTTCTATTAAATTTGACGGTATGAGATATTGATAGAGATACATTAGAGACAAAGTCATAGATGAAGATAATTGTATTAGGACATGCGAAAGAGATAGTTATACGAGAATATGAGAGAGAGAGAGAGATAGTTTACAAGAGAATATGAGAGAGAGGCAGATATATAGAGTTAGAGATAGTTAGGATAAATGGAGAGATCTGATAATAGGATATAGAGATAGAGAAAGTGATTGAAATAGAGATGAGACAGAGATAGATATAGAAATAGTCCTAGAGATATGTGTAGACATAGTGTCAGCGATAGAGATAGAGATAAAGACATAGATAGAGCTAGGCCACCAGAATTTCAATTTGATGGATGAGACGCACTGTATTCTTGAGATCACGTGACGTTGTGGTCTCGTAATTATCAGCCATGAAAGCTACATCTGGCTTAATTCATCATTAACTTATTCACAATCAGCTAACTTGACTTATTCCCCATCTAATGGACCTTTAGTGGGATCAAGCATACTCCACAACCAAAGCCTACCAGCCCGATTTGGTGTCCCACTAGCTAGTTTTAGCCATCATCCACGCCACTCTGTTAAATCTGAACTTCCTAAAAAGTACAAATGAGAAATTAAAATTTATAATGTTACTTTGGTTAATCATATTTCATCAAAAAAATGCCACAGATTTATGAAAAAATTCCTCTAGCTGAAAGTTCCATAAACTTTATATTAAGTCACAGAAAAATCCATATATCCTCATGTCCCATTATTGCGCATAAAGTTCTCTTTAAATGTCCAACAAATAAAATAAATAATAAATGACATTTTTACGCACAAAGTATATGAATATGGATAAAATAAGTGGTAAGATGCATTATTTCAATCAATTAAATGCTTAAAGTGATGATTCATGGCAAGTCAATACATATTACGACTACATGTTAAACCCTTCTTGTCAACTAAATGGGCAAGGTAGTGCAATGCCATGTAATTATTTCATAAAATGACATATGACGTGTCTGACATGAGAAAAAATAAGGATATTTTAAATAATATACCAAACATTGATGAATATGGGTATGGGTCAAGTCTCAACACCTAATCGGTCACTCAAGTTGGTACTAACACACTCAGAAATCATCGAACAACTCTTTTTCAAAATTCCACGACCCTGACAAGGACTTCATCTTATCATCGTCTTGTGTTGTCCACCCACTGAAATACCAAGGGTGGATGATCCCATCATGTCCACTCATTCTTATTCATGAATTTTTGCACCCAAAATTAGACTGTTTAGAATTCCATTATTACAATTCCATAGTCCAAGTTCAAATGTCCACCCACTAGATGTATTTGGTGTCTAGGTCAAAATATGACCTACACAATTTTAGCATGAATAGAACCCAACGAAAATTAGTATAGTGGAATTTAGAGGTTAATGTAGATAAATTCAGTCATCTCTTTTTGCCAAAAAAACCTATTATTTGTCCTTGATGTCTCCACACTCACTATCCTGGCCAGGGATTTGGTATACCATTTTCATTGAGTCAATCTCCTCTTTATACCGAGGGTGGACAATGGCGTCTTGACCACTCAATCATCTTTGTGAACTTCTAACCACATTCGAGCTAGGACTTATTTAAATCCTATGATTAGAGACTCGTAAGTCATAGTCAAAATGTACTCGTCCATCCACAAGATGTCCTTGGTGTCTCAGGTCAATGGATCACTTATACAACCGTGACATGAATCAGCTTATTGAAATTTAGGTATAATACCATTCGGGAATTCTTTAGATCAATTTAGTGAACTATTTTGTCCAAAGAAACCCACTATCTATTCTTAGTGTCGCCACAATAATAGCCATATGATCAACTATACTTATTGTATAAGTAGGATTAGATAGTATTACTCTACTCGGATAATTTGATATACATCTCGACTATTCATCGAATATGAATATTTAGAATACATACATAAATACTAGTGTTGGAAGCTAAGAGGGGGGGTGAATTAGCTTATCTTCTTTTTGTTTACCTAGTTAGCTTTTAAGATTCCTTGATTTGACACTCACCTTCTTTCTCTCGAACACTTAGATTTACTTGGTTCCTCGATCCGCTTAGTGATCGAGTCAATCCAAGGCCCCCCTTCGAGTCCAAATTAGGACTCAGGATAATCTTACTAAGGATCCTCCCTTGTAAGGTACCCTAACCCAACTTACAGAGTTGCTTCTGCAGAGGAGTCTTCCGATGGTACGTCACGTTCTTTGGTGCACGAGCTTCAACCCCGAACCGCCTTTGGGTAGACCGTCACGAACTCTTCCTCGTACGTCCACTTCCCTCGTCACCGTCACGTCCTTGGTGCCACCAACGTCACCTCCCTGCCTTCTTGATCTTCGTTACCTGTTCAGATTAGTGGAAGAAATGATATATCGCTCCCCGTGATTGATCAAAGGTCAATCACCGCTCTCAATGATGTATGAATGATCAAACAAACTAAGATTCAAATGTAATATCAAATGTAATTCTGAAAACCTGTTTCATAAGTACTTTCAAGATCAACAAATCAATTCCTCTTAATCACTTTCAAAAATAATATCAATCCCTTCACTATCCTTCACAAAATCTCATAAAAATCACCACTAACTCAATGATTTTGGAGGAAACTATCACCCTATTCAGTAAATAAATGAATGATGAAAATTAAAAACTTCCCTTATCAATGGAGAAGCACAACCACACTGATTGCAGGGGAGAAACTTCACAAGAAGCAGCACTTTCTTCTTCAAGAGTAGCACAAGAGAGATGTTTTTCAAAAGGGATACCTCAACCCTTGCTCTGAAGGGGTATTTATAGGGGTAAAGGGGTAGATTGTAATTTTCTGAGAATTTCAAAAAAAATTCGAGCTCAAAAGGAGCTGTAATTAATTTTTTATGATTTTTCAAAGTTTTATAGAAAGTTTCCTTAATTAAAAAATTAATTATAGTAATTGATGCTAATTAAAGTAGTTAGGTTTAATATAGGAATTTCAAAAGTCGGAAAAAATACGATTTTTAGAAATAAGAAATGATTTTGGAAAGTCAACCGTCGGACCCGACCTTTGGAATAAATTGAATTTCCTAATTCGATTTTTCGGGTCAAAAGTACATTATATATTTATTTTTTTTAATTCAATCTTTTGTAGCGGACCCGACCTCGGATTTAACTGGTTAAATCCGCCCGTCGGGTCCGCCACTAAGGCTAATGGGCTCCGCCCATTTAGGCCTTATTGGGCCCTTCTTAAATGAACTAAAATGCCAGAAATTTATTTAGAAGTCAATTTTGCACTATTTAAAATATTTTTAATTATTTAAAAAATTCAGAAAAATATTTATAATATTTTAAAAGTATTTAAAAATATTTCTAAGGCTTCTGAAAATAATTTCAACATACGTTAAATATGAAATGACTTTTTAAAATATTTTAAAGTATTAAAATAACATTTTAATACTTTAAAACTATTTTCAGAAATTTTAAAAAACATTTTTCATTCTCCCAAAAGTACTTTATGATTATTCTAGTTTATTTTATAGTTTTAACACATTTAAAAAACATAATCTTAAAATATTTTAAGCTCTAATTATAAATTAGTTTCTTAATTATAAATTCATGATATTAATGTAATTTAGTGTACATTAAAACACAAAAACCTCAACAACTAGCCATCACTGTATTATGATTTCATCATAATTCGTTAGGCCATTACATATATTCATGGAATTCATTATAAATATCACAATGGAATAATAATAAACATAATATTTTATTCAACACACTGAAATAAAACATAGTGATGTGATTGGCTTGACGGCCACAGAATATCCATTAGAAATTTATCACAATAACCACACCTCCTATTCATGAATCTAGCTCCTCTAGAATCCCCCTTGATGAAATTTACATACATGCATTACTTGTTCAATTCTGACATCATTTTCTCAATCAATTATTTGACTTTAGCAGGTTAATAAATCAGGTCATTTTCTAGGCATTAACTCAATAAATTCACGTTAATTCAGTATATTCTTTAAAGTTTTCATCTTTAAATGATAATTATCATTTGTTTCTATAATTTCATAAACTATAGTTTTGTCAAATCATATGACCATTTTCACCCTCATTTCACCCAAAGTCAAATGGTAGGTCTAGATAAATATTTTTAATTGTCCATTGATTAAAAATGTTAAAACTATTAAATTTCAAATAATGCTTATTGTGATCCTCATATTATACTCTTTGTAAATTATAAACTGTAAAAATTCACCATCAGAAATTATCAAGTTGACTTGGTAAAAATATTTGCATGAGTTGACTGTTTCACTATTTATTCATATATTTTTAATTCATTTAGACTATGTTTGATTTATTGGATTGATATGTCTCATAAAGATAGGTATACATTTATTCTAATAAAAGTTAAATATTTATCGATCTAATTTGGCTGAGTTGATTGAGTCAGTTATTTTAAAACTCAACCCTCATTCTTTGTATATTCGTCCTTTTTCCCATGATTGTACTCGAGTTTATACATCTTTGTGAATTGTAACTTTATATTGGATTTATGAATTTGGCATAAAAACTGAAACACACTTTGCTCCCATATGTTGGGGATATATGTTTCTATATCAAAAAGGGGGAAAGTTGAATGATAAGTAACGGAGACGATGAAGGGCGGTTGTGGATGAAGGGAGATAGATGTATGTATATGGATTGATAGATGTCAATAAGAAGATGATAGTGTAAGGAGGTCACCTTAACATTATGTTCCACCAATATCAAGGTTATTTGCTGATTCAAAAGAGGCCCGCAACTTCTCTTTTGCCTCATAGCTTAAATAAAAATTTTACCAATAATTTTGATGGACCAAAACCATAATTTCTTTTAATAAACCATAACATGAATACAAAAGGTCTACTTTTAAATTTAAGATTGTTGATGCATTGATGATAAAGAGAAAGAAACCCTCAAATTTTCAGGCCATAAATTTTAGATCACCGGGTACTGCATTCTAAATTTACAATGTTATAAAATGTCAACTTTTTCTCTCTCCTCATTGATTCATGTTTTGACTTGACAATGTTCAACAAAATAATCAAGTTCACTAAAGATTCCACCACGAGCTTCTATGTTAAACATCATCTAACTCACGTCCATAAGTTAAAACTGCGCCCTCGACATCTTCAAAAGTAGAGCCAATGATTGGCGTAGAATCGCAAATATTCCTTAATGTGTCATTCACACCGTGACGCTTGTCCCTAGGAAATAATTAAGATAATCACTGAACAAAATCAAATTTAATATATTTTATCTCGTGGTCGAGTCACACATCAGCACATGCACATGTGTGTTGGCCTCATGTTATCATATATTGAAATGTCCATCATCTGATTTCATTGTGCTCCTCCGTGTCTGAAGCGTTCAATTATGTTTATTATGCTCTAGATTCTCAAAATTATTTTATTGACACATATCCCTACACATTAATAAAATTTACATTAAATAATTAGGTGATTATGGAATCAGGAAACAAGATGCCCTCATAGCACTTTTCACATTGATTAGGTAGTTAATCACCAGTCACAGCCATAAATTGGTACCGACCAATGATTGGCCACAATCTCAATAATCTGACTATCATACATGGTGCAATGGCATTAAATATTGATGAAAAATATTTAAATTCATAAAACCATTTAACTAATCTCTAAAATATATTCAAAGTTCAAAAAATATTTTTGAATATAATGTTAAGTAATGTATTAACTTAGAAGAACCCAAAAAAATCAGAATATTATTTTATGCTCAATCACTCACATATATGATCATTTTTGTTATAAATAAATGCATAAATTCATAATATTAATTTTATGACCAATATGGGATCATCTTTTGTCCATGTACAATTACCATTTCTTATTGATCACAATATTATTCCTGCATGCAACTACAACTGGCATTGCACATGTGTAGTATCCTTACCCTAACAGCCGGACACTATTTATATATGTAATCACATCATGCCATGTGCAGATGTACATGTGCGTGTTCGCGTCGTGTTAGTATATTTGAAATTTTCATCATATGATTTTATTGTGCTCCTTCGATTATGAAACGTTAAATTGCATTTAGTATGTTTTAGATCCTCAAAATGATTGTATTGCCGCATATCCTTGTGCTTTAATAAATTTTACTTTAAATGATTGGGTGGTTATGGAATCAGGAAGCAATATGCCCAAATAGCTCTTTTCACATTGATTAGGCAGCTAATCACAAGTCACATCCATAAACTGGTATCAACTAACGATTGACCTTAATCTGAATAAATCTCAATATCACACATGGTGCAATGGTATTAAATATTGATAAATAAAATTTAATTTCACAAACCATTTAACTAATCTCTAAAATATATTCAAACTTCAAAAAAATTAATTTTGAATATAATGTGAAATATTCTATTAAATTAGAAGAATCCAAAAAAACAGAATATTATTTTATGCTCAATCACACACATATATGATCATTTGTGTTATAAATAAACACATAAATTCATAGGATTAATTTAATGATCAATATGTGATCATCTTTTGTCCACATAAAAATAGCACTCCTAAATGGTCGCAATATATTCCTGCATGCCTTAACTACCACTGCTCATGTATAATATCCTCTCCATAGCAGCCGCACACTATGAGCAGATTGCCACCATGTGGTCTTGAGATGCTTCCAAACAACACTTGCCTCTAGAGAACATCCATTTTGTCTTTTTTAGCTTTAAATATTGTATAATATCCATCAAATGAGTATTTTTTCACCATCAATTTTATATTATCTCGAAATAAACTGGGTTAATTAGTTAACATTATATATGAATAAAAGTAGATTTTAAAAATATAAAATTTTAGTCTCTATAGTACCCTTATAATTTTAATTCCTTCAGGTCTATATGGATTCAACCCTTTCTTTACTTATGCTAGGGAACGATAAAAATAGTTACATAAATATGAACTCGTTAGCAATGTATTTTGTCACTAATGAATTGGGAATTCATTGGTCAATACAAGGGAAATATCAAAACTCTTATTTTGACATTCCCCCACCTTGGCCACTTAATTCATTTATCTTCCTCTGATAGTCTCTACCTGCTCACATAATAAAGGACGATGATACAATCTTGAACGCACAGTCACCTATGCAGGCAGATTGCAAACTAGGACTGTTCTGAGTCATGTGGTCAGAGAACTGTACATCATATTCGAAAATTTCTCATCCAAGAAAGAGACACACTGAAAATAAATTTAGTCATCTTCCCCTCAAAGTACCCACTATACCTTAGTGTTCCCACACAAATGGTTACATGATCAACCATATCAATGACATGTGAATGATGCTTTTGAGTAAGTTGATGTAAATATTTCGATCTCCTCATACATTATCCAAGTAATATAAATGTTTACGTGTTGTGAATATAAGTCATCAATCACCTTACTAAAAGCTCATAATAGTTTGGTCATCATTTCACATATCCTTAGAATTTTATTATTAACATTGAATGTGAATAATCATTAAATTGACTTGTTTTAATTAATTGTAATTATTAACATTACATGGAATTCCTTTGCAAGCTATTATTACCATTACATGTATCCTAAATGAGACTGATTTGGACATCATAACTCGTGCATCTATCATCATTAATTAAATCATATAAAAGAATTTAATAATTATGAGTAATAAGGAAAATACCTGTTTGAATGAGAAGACACAAAAATAAGTTATTTGATGAATTTAACCTTCTCATATTTAATCACCCAATGAATCAGTTTATTTTTCTACTTATACTTACATCCAGCTTATCTCCTATGAGTTCTTGCATTGAAAATAGTTTTGTTGGAAATATAAGACTCTAGGGTTTTCAGTCAAGATAAATTTCCTTCAATTCTTGGTTTAATTGCTTTGAGAAACCTAAATATTTCAGGGAAAATGCATTTCACACATTGTTTCACTCCTTATGCATTTTTACATTTTCCATATTCTTTAGTTATGACTAAATCTTGCTTGACCTTACCAGGTTAAACAAGGGTTAAGATAATACTCTTCTCTTGAAACTGTAATTTTTTTTCATGTATTTATATACAAAAAATAACAAAGACAAATGAGGCATGGCCCAAAAGAGCATTCAAGGGTATGACCCAAGACCAAGCCAATTCAACCAAGATACAAAGTTCAGTTCAAATTCCAACCCAAGAGCAGAATGACCTCCGCCGTCCCTTTACTTAGGTGACTAGACTGCGGCATCGAATACCCTAAATCTATTTATTTGATTTTATTTTTTTTGAAGAAAATAGGGCAATTTATTTGATTTTACATTTAATTCGCACCACCAGAATCAGGAATGGCAGCAAAACAGTTAGCATATGACAACTTGACAGGAAAGACTCCGGCCTCGCGCAATGAGTTTGCAGGCGACAGATGACGATTGATGACAGAGGAGGCTGGCAGTGATACCATGCAATGAGTTTTTCTAATCCTACTTTTCCAACATTTCTAGATTATTTACCATGCCATGTTCAAGCAGGCTTTATTTGATGATAATAAAACGTTTAAGTTCAGGACTTTTGGGTTCAGAAATATTTGAATATTTCTCTTTAGAGGTCTGAATTGTGCTTTCTCAGGAACATTGGTCAAAAGTTTTTAAAACATTTCAAACATAGTTGCATCACTGTTTTGTTCATTCTATTAATTTATTGGTCATTCAGACGTGACACACTGGAATGATATTCATAAAACACAGAGTACATGATAGACACCCTCATGCATTAAAGAGATTTGTGGCAAGAGAAACCTTGGTTCTCATATCAGGACACAAAAATTAGAAGGGCGAAAAAAGAAACGCTCAATAAAGGGAAGTCAAATATTCAATGATTTATCCTATTAAATGAAAGTCAATTTCCACGAGAGGAAACAAATCTAAGTGCCAGTCAACGGGCTAAGTCAGCTCAAAAATCAAAGACAAATATAACCACATAATAAGGTCAACGATTTCACCAGGTGGTCAACGGGGAGACGAAAATTAAACGATCAACAGAGTGCTACTCACAGAGAGGATTCCAGTTCAGAGTCAACCTCAGTCGCCTCGACGGCACCATTGCCGCTGCCTCTGAGCCGAGATGACACATTGTCAATGGCAGAGTTAAGCTGGTTGATCTTCTCATTCAGGGTCTGCCTGGTCTTCTGCTCAAACAAGCGATGGTCAGGATCTTTCATCAGGATGATCAAACAGTGGAAATAACCCTAGTTTACCTCTAATCCTTCGTCATAGTAAATGGGCCGCTTGGCCCGCCTGAATCCGTACTCGTCTTCATTCAAGATAGATCTTCGGATCTGTCATTTTGGTGGTTTATTTTATATTTTCGGTCTCATAATATAAAATTGCAGAAAAATGTAATTCAGAGAGATGCTGTGGGGAAAAATCTGAGAAAAATGACCTGCGGAGCAAAAACATAAGCTAGAGTTCCAAACACGGCTCCCCCAAGAAGAAATCCGGCAATAAAGTCACCACTACCGCTTCTAGGACCGCCACTGCAAGAATTTTTTACACAAATATACGTTCAATATCATGATCACATAATACGAATCGAAATCCAGTATTTTGGGCTGAAAAAAGACGAGTTTTTTTCCAAGTATTTCCTAATTCTTATTTGGGTTCAAGGACAAGGCCAAAGCTATCAAAGTTCAAGTCCACATTAATCATAGCTTGTGAAAAGAAATATAGGAAAACTATGAGATTAAATGGTTTACAGAAATAACCCAGAAAAAAAGTAAAGATAAATGGAAAAAATTCAAGGAGAGGAAAATCATAGAAAACTCTTGTAGACCGGAAAGATGCCAAGAATCGAGATGAATGAACTTCTAGGTATGTGAGGCTTCATTTATAAGTAACCTAAAATCCAGCAAGCCTAAGAATGAAGATACTGATAAGGGCCACGTACACCTAGAGAGATCGGGATAAAAATATTGAAATATCCAGATTCAAAAGATTCCAGAGGAACTTAAAAATTTTAAGAGCAAGGCTCTGAAGAGGCCTCATAGGACCTTTAAAAATCCATGTTGCACCACATCCTTTTCTACTCCCCTAAGCAAAAGATATTCAGTACGAAGAGTTGGCCGCCGATGACGCATTCATCATCATCATTGTCACCCCCCTCCCCCAAAGAATTTGTCATCTATTTAGGTATGAAATGAATGATGTGACGCGAAGTTGACAAGATAATTATGAGACAATGACAATAAAATAACAAGGCAATGATGGGACAATGAGAAGATGTTGAAATGTTGAGGAGGAAATTCTGAGCCAATGATAAGTTGACTACACGATGAAAAATTCGTTGACTGATGACTTTTACGACAATGATAAGTGACCCTCTGCACGAACCTTATCAATAAGTTGCCCTCAATACCAGCTCATTTTACACGACAAATTTTTATGTTGAAATCTACGACGTCAGAAAACATTACATTTATAAAAAGAATCTGACAAGAACCTAAGAAATCTTCTCAGAGAAGACGGAATAGAGGAGGAGAGACAGCAGTCCACATCATCATTGAATGGGGGAATCAAATGTGACGTTCATTGATAACTGAGCCATATTGAAACAAAAAATTGTCATCCATTATAGGTATGAAAATGAATGACGTGACAATGACAAGATAATGATGAGAGAGTGAAAAGAAAATGACAAGACGATGATGGGACGATCAGAAGATGACGAGATGTTGACGAGACAATTCTGAGACTGATGACTGTACGATGAAAAATTCGTTGATATTTGTGATTGGCACTGATACGTTCCTTGATCGAGGTCCGTATCTGAAGGTGGAAGAGGGTGAGACGAGACGGGAATTCCCGGGGATGGCGAGGTGAAACGGGAAGGGTAGGGGAGGAGGCTGAGCTGAGGGGGGGAGGGATTGGCTGGGGACGAGCCGCCTGAAGATGTGGTGATGCAGAGACGATCGCGAGGACAGGGATCGTGGAGGGAGACGGAGCGAGGATATCGGAGAGACGAGAGAGAAAGGGAACCACTAATGCTTAAACTCCAACCTTCCGTCTGCCCTCCTCCAAGGAGGGCTGTGCTATTTAAAGGAACATAAAACGAACATGACGAGAATGCCCCCACGTGTGCTGGGGATCCTATCAGGCACATACAACAATGATAAGTAGCTCTCTATACTAACCTTCTCAATAAGTTGCCCTCCACAATGATAAATTTTTATGTTGAAATTTACAACATCAGAAAATCTCACATTTATAAAAAGAATCTGACAAGAACCCAATAGTTCTTATCAAAGAAGACGAGGTAGAGGATGAGAGACAGCAACCCAATAGTGACGTTCATTTTCTTTGAAAAAAAATCAAATGTGACGTTCATTTTCTTAAAAAAAAAATCAAATGTGGCGTTCCTCGATAACTGAGCCATGTCGAAACAACTAAAAGCCGAAGAACTACTAAATTAGATTTCTAACCGTTTCTTACTGAACAAGTAAATTGGAAAACATAAGCCAGACAACACCACAAAAGCATCTAAGTGAAAATATTTGTAGATATTACTAATGCTAAATGAGATCAATTGAAATACATCAGCGACAGCCATTGATGAGCAAAATAAAATTGATGGACACTAACAAATAATCAAAATATAAATATCGGTTTGAGAGGTTTTCTGGCAACAGCATAAGATCTAAGAAAAAGAACTACTCCTATTCTCTCTCAATTATCATACTAATGTGGATAGGAAATCGTGAATTAGGAAAAACACTTCCCAGAGATAAGAAAAAAATGACGGATCTAGGGTGTAACATACGTTTGACAGACAAGACCTAACTCTCAGCAAGCGGAAATACATTAATGCGCATCAGCAAGAATAAAGTTCATCAAAATACCATTCTCCCAGTCACTGAATTTCGGTCACATTTTAAAAGTTGCAAGGGATCCTTCATTAAGTCCCAGGATTTAATCATACACCTATTACAGTAAATAAGGAAACACGTCTTTTGCTATATACTGATATTCCAGGCTTGTGCTGATTACGCTAAGGTTTGGTTTTTGGCAGGTTTTTTCAAGCAAAACCTTTTTTAAGTTCCACTTATTGTCCTTGAAATGGAAGGCATAACAGATACAAATAACTGAATGTAATAAATGACACCTTTTTCAATTACGAGAGGCAAATAATTATATGTAAGAATAAATTTTATTCAATGATGATGGCATGATCCGGGATCATTTAGAATAAAGTTTTTTTTTGAAGAAACATTTAGAATAAAGTTTATTCTCATAGGCAGTTTCGCAACAGATACAACATCAGTTCTTGTTCGTTGTTAATTCAAAGAAAAACACAAAATAAAAAGCACTCAATCAATAGACATGTAACTAGAAGTTATCTGAGTAGTGGCATTGGCCGCCTAAGATTAAAAAATACAAGGGTTTTTTTTTATTGGTACACACCTGTACTCAGCCCGAACGATCAATTGTCGATGGTTATTCAAATGACTGTTTCTTCGAGGCGATGACAGATTCAATCGACCACCGAATGACTGAAACTTGGATGAATGGAACATCCGACATGATTCCATATGAGTTCCTCCTGAATCCAGTTAGCTCCCGTAAGAAATAATTAAACAAAATTGCATAAACATAAGAATAATATTTTCAACAAACTCGAAACAATACAAGATTATGGGAGTATCTTTGAAGAAAACCACAATCTGCGAAATGAAATTCTGAGTAAGGCGACTGTCCACGAAACTATATTTCACACAGCGGACCTCAAAAAAGGTCCCATCATGCATAGAGAAAAGGGTATTTCTAAGAAAAAGGAGCTGTAACATGGACTCCGAACGAGTCGGACCATTAATACACAAGCTCATCAACAAACGGATCAAAGGCTTTTGGAGACTGACATAACTAAAAATTCAACAAAAATTGTTTAATCTTACAAGAAACTAAAAACTAAAAAGTTAAATGCAGAAGATGACCAGCAAGAACGAAAAAACAGACCTGGGAACAGGTAACATCCTTAACGAGTGTCTTTTATAAAATATCTCGATCTATGCACTGGATCGTTAGTGGAGACACCATTGACCAGACCCAGAATCTCTGAATAAACTGGCTGTCCACGGAACACTGTTTCCCTCAGAAGACCATAAAAGGTCTCATGAAGCATATGAAAACAAATATTTCTCTTAACAGTTCACCAGAGACTCCCAGTAAAGGATAAGTCCTAATAAGGTCTCATGAAGCATATAAAAACAAATATTTCTCTTAATAACAGTTCTCCGGAGATTCCTAGTAAAGGATAAGTCCTGATAAGGACTCATGAAGCATATGAAAACACATATTTCTCTTAATACCAGGTCTCCAGAGACTCCCAGTAAAGGATAAGTCCTAATAAGGTCTCATGAAGCCTATTTCTCTTAATACCAGGTCTCCATAGACTCTTAGTGAAGGTTAAGTCCTTATAAGATCTCATTAAGCATATAAAAACACATATTTCTCTTAATACGAGATCTCCACAGACTCTTAGTGAAAGTTAAGTCCTAACAAGGTCTCATGAAGCATATGAAAACACATATTTCTCTTAATACCAGGTCTCCATATACTCTTAGTGAAGGTTAAGTCCTTATAAGATCTCATGAAGCATATGAAAACACATATTTCTCTTAATACCAGGTCTCCACGGACTCTTAGTGAAAGTTAAGTCCTGACAAGGTCTCATGAAGCATATGAAAACACGTATTTCTTTAAATCCAAGTTCTTCAGAAATTCCTAGAAAATAAGGTCTCACGAAGCAAATGAAACCACATATTTCTCCAAATACCATTCCTCAGAGGTTCATAGAAAGGCCCCCTGAAGATCTAAAAAGAGAAACGTCCTTAAAAGGACTCACGAAGCAAATAAAAACAAACATTTCTCTTAATACCATTTCCTCAGAGATTGATAGAAAAATAAAGGACCCATGATGCATATGAACACCAATCATTCTCTTAATCCCAGTTCGTCGGAGATTCTTATAAAAGGAAGATTTCTAGCAGGAACCCAAGCGGGTTCGGACCATTTAGGCCCAAGCTGATCATATAAAGGAAGATAAAATGAAAACACGTAATTCTCTTAATCCCAGTTCGTCATAGATTCTTACAAAAGGATGATTTTTAACAGGAACCCAAGCGAATTCCGACCATTTGGGCTCAAGCTGATCATATAAAGGAAGATTAAAGGCTTCCCGAGACGGATTAAACCCAAAAAAACGGCGAATCGAAGCATAAGAGACGGCGAATTCCGGGGAGAGATCACCTGCAGCGGGAACGAGAGCAGCCGCAGTCGCCATTTCGACAAACTCGAGGAGAGATGAGAGGAGTAAAAGTCGACGGGAGCGTCAATCCAAGCGGCCCAAAGAAGAGGGCGGAGTCTTATACACTCGTCTCCGAAGATTTTCCTTTGAGGTTCTGCCACTCCCTCCTTTTTCCCAGAATTGCAAATAAACCCTACTCCTTGAGAAAACGTTCCTATCTCTCTGTTTGTCTCTGTCTATCTCTACATAAATACATCAATCTGACTATTTGTACATAAATCTATCTACATATCTATCTGTACCTGTTTGTATATCTGTACATAAATCTATCGATCTGTCTTTCTATCTATCTGTCTATGTATGTATGTATGTATGTATGTATGTATCTATCTATCTATCTATCGATCTGTCTTTCTTTTTTTCTTTTTTTTAATCAATATGAGATTTCATTTATATGAGCGTGACTTTACATAGTATCTTGTTTGCCATGTGACTACTACCTGTGATATGAGTGTTAATAATCCGGTGGATGGGTTACATAAAAAATGAAATTGACAAAGCCCCCTCGTATGAATGTCGCTAGCAATGATGATAAAAGCGATTCTTTCTTCCTCGTGTGGAGCTAGAGGCTTGATTTCACGATGTATTTTGGCATGTAGCAGTCTGCACCGTGATTTGCTTTTGGTGTCATCCTCTATATGCGGAGGCATTTTCAGAAATATGCCATGTGTTTTCCTCCCTGTATTTCGGTTTGCTTCAGATATTGCATTTTTGAATCATGGTGAGTAATGATCTTTCGTGAACTCATGCTCCATCATTTCTGTTGAATACTTGATCTGCACCTGAAAAACACACCATGGCATGCACAAATGCATCTCAAGTAAAACTTGGATATTGGTTAGGATTTGTATTAGATCTCTTGGTTCAAGTAAATTCAGAAATCATTCAAGTGAAAAATTTGACGTCATGCAAAAGCATATTAGAATACCTTAGACTATGACGCTTGTAGCCTCATTTGGAATTGACATGTGACTTCGAGGCATACACAAGGCTAACCAAGTAGTAATAGAATTTGACTCTCAAAAACAGCAGCACAGAAACTGTAGCATTTTACAACAAGGATATGTTCCTCAGTTCATTGACTTGGTATCCAAGGATGTGCTTTTGATGAGGGTTAGCATTGACCTTTGGGCGGGAAAAGGCTTATTTCAGCTTTGGTTTGAGCTTAAACACCATAATCAGTTGCTTTGATGGTCCCACTTTGCTACATTAACTTCATTTTGAGCTTTGATTTTTCCTTTCTCTTTTTTTTGTAACTTATTGAGTTCTTCCCTGATTCATATGTTTCCCTTTCGTTCTTGTTCAAGAAACTTGCTTTCTATGGCATTTGCCATGTTGATGGGCATTTTTAGCGGTCATGTTGATGGGCGTTTGCCATTTCAGTGGTCTTCATGATTGGAATAACATGTGGAATTTTTGTGCAAGCCACTTTCCCAGTTCTAGTCGTGGTTCCACCGGTCATTTTCACGTACCTCAAATAGCAAGCCCCCAGACTAAGACGCATACTCTAGTTGTCCTTGCTACAGAGTCTTTATTACTAGATTGATGATCATATATCTATAACTTCATGATTGACCTTGGATATTCCGCTCCTATCCCATTTTCTCTTCTATCAGAGGAATATAAGTTGTCTCATCTTTGGAATTCCCATTCCATCATGTATGACATTTGGAAAATACATTCATAGTTTTCATTAAATATAAAATGAAATACATCATGTCTCATGACAACATAAAAAAACATATTGAACAAAATATATGTATAGTCCATTTCTTGCATTGAAGTTTTGAATTGTTCAATAACTTAAATTTTGGTAGAAAAAACATACCTCTTGGCTTGCGTCTATCTTCCATTTATTTGCACTGGTTTTAATTTGTGATCATTGATTTAAAGTATTCAGGATGTGGCATACCTAATTTGTCCATCTGGTATCTGCCTTTTGCTTGAGTTGGTAAATCTTCTACCCTGCAAAACAAAAAATCTCGTTTTTGTCAATAGCATAGTTAGCTAGCACATATGCGACACTATTCCCTTCTCGATAAATATGCTTTATTTCCGCTATTTGATTTATGTGTCTCATAATCTGTTCCCACCATTCTTTTAGTTTCCACAGAGAGCAGATATGACTTAATATTATTTGACAGAGTGCTGTAGAATCAGATTCCACAATTATTCTTTTGATACCTTTACTTTCACATAGTCTTAATCCATCTAGTAGTACACAACCTTCTGCCTCCATATTAGTCCCTTCTGTATATCCATAGGAGAAGGCAAAAATAATCGCATGTTGCGCATTTCTTACTATTCCTCCTCCTGCTGCTTTCACAGGATTTCCTTTTGATGCGCCATCTACATTAAGTTTATATATTGATCCTTGGGGGGGGGTATGATAACCTGAAAATTAACATGATTAATTAATAAATTTTACATTATATTTATGTGTTTTAATGACTATATTTGCATGTTATCATATTAAAATAAAGATAAATCACTTACACTTTCATTTTATTATTATTTCTGATTTTTTATCATTTATCACATGGAATTTAACTTCATTTTAGTGAAGAAATATGTTTTGCAGGGCTTAAATATTTGGCTAAAGGTTGGTAAGAGCTTTTCTAATTTTTCTAGAATTTTTTCATATTTTTTAATAATTTTCTGACCATTATTTAGTCAAGAAATGATTTTTGAATTGAAATAATTGGTATTTATTAATTTATTTAATATTTAAAAATGAATTTTCTATTTAATAGGTGGCGTCCACGTCATTCGCCCGAAAATTCGGGCGAATGATTGGAGCGCCAGATTGTATCAATGATTAGCTCATTGTGGCATCGCGAATCGCGATTCCATAATGAGGAAATAATTGGAAGCTAGCGTGGCACGAGTGGCGAAAAAGGAAAAATAAAGAGAAGGGGGTGACGTGGCAATTTTATAACCATTTAAATTGAGGAATCGATTTCCAATCATTGCGGGCGGTGGATACATATAAACACATGTGGACACGTGATCTGAGAAGGCAGAAAACAAGAAAAATAATGCCAGCCAATAGAAAAATGCCATTTCCAGAGTTCTTGGAGGAGAGATAAATAATCCAACGGCCTAGATTAATCCTCACTAGAACCTTGATATCTTGAGATTTAGTTGTCCGATTGGGCTGAAATTTTGAGGGCAGGTTTCTCTTTTCCCCCTCTACAATCTAGATGGTTGGATCTTTAAATAGAGGTCTGGAAAATGGTGAAATTCACTTTTTGAAGCTCTCTCCAAGGATTTGGCCAGGAAGGACACAAGGGATGCTTTGGAAGTCGACAATTCTTGATTCTGCACTCAAAGTAGTAAGTTTCTGATTTGTATTTCAATCTTCTTCTTGAATGATTCTAAAATGCCAAGGCATGGGCAAAATGTACATGCCCTAAAAGTTTATTTTGAATGAAATTAGCACTTCATTTTGATTCTGATTCAAGATATGGTTTTTTATCCTTAATTCTACATCAATTTAGAACATTTCTGGTTCATTAGAATTTTAATTTAGGGTTAGATTTCATCTTTTCCCCAAATTCTTCACTTTGTCTCTCTAGGTTGATTTGTCTAGTTTCTCTCTCTAGATTTTGATTTATATTGTTTAGGAATTTAATTTAGTACATAAAAAACCTAAAAATAAAATCTGATTCGAAAATTCATCCATCTTGAAATCCAATTTAAAAATCCCTTTCTTGATTATTTAATTTCCAATTTTAATTTATAAAAATTGTCATAAAATTTTATAATAATTGGGAAATTAATAATCCGAATCATTCTGATCTTAAAATTGAAATAATTCTATTTTGGGGTTTCTGACCGAAATATTTAAAATCAAAATTAAGTCTTACTTGATTTTGATTAATTAAAAACATTATTAAGCATAATTAAGGTTTATTAATTGCAAAATTAATTTATCTTTGAATTAAATCATTAAAATTGGATAAAAATTCTTATTTTTTGCCTCCCCGTGGTTCAACCCCTTGCTTACTCTATATTCTATATTTAGGGATTAAGGGAAATTATAAATTTTATTGTATAAGTCTAACGCAAAATCAACGACATATTTACGTGCATTTTTAGGCTTATCAGTGGCCTCCAAGTAATGAGGACAATATTATCTATCTATCTATCCTTATATCTAATCTATCTGTTTGTATATCTGTACATAAATCTATTGATCTGTCTTTCTATCTATTTGTTTGTCTATCTATCAGTCTATCTATCTGCTTGTCTATCTGTCTAACCATTTTTCTATATGTACATAAATCTATCTATCTATCTATATTCCACTTTCTCTCTCTGTATATCTATCTATCTATCTATCTTCCACTTTCTCTATCTCTCGCTCTGTGTATATCTATCTATATTGCATTTTCTCTCTCTCTCTCTCTCTCTGTATATCGATCTATCTTCCACTTTTGCTCTCTCTCTCCCTGTGTATATCTATATATCTTCCACTTTCTCTCTCTCTCTCTCTATCTATCTTTTACTCTCTCTTTCCATATCCAATTGACTCCCATCTATCTACATGTCTGTATATCTATCTATCTATCTATATATCCACCCATCCATCCATCCATCTACCCACCCATCCATCCATCCATCCATCCATCTACCCACCCACCCATCCATCCATCCATCCATTCACCACCCACTAACCCATCCATCCATCCATCCATTCACCACCCACTCACCCATCCATCCATTCACCACCCACTTACCCATCCATCCATCCATCTAGTCATGCTAGTCGTTTGGAATTCTTATAAAGACATAGATGATGGTATTTTTGGAATACATGCTATAAATGTGGCTTTCCATACCGTGGGTAAATATTTTAGAGACAAAATCTTGAACTGCATCAAAGATATATTTATGAACTATATGTCAGGAAGTGATAAAAAATGTGGTCTACAACCATCAAGATTCATTGTATGTAAAATTTATTTGAGTTCCATAATATGTAGGGTTGGCATAATTCATCATTGTTTTCAACCGTAACACCAGATGGAATAACAGTTAGAAAACCACTATCAACATTAGTCTATTGTGAAGATAATCACTTAGAGTAAAACTCAAGAGCATATTTCAATGAATTATTTTGATCGTCATCATATTGACATCTAATGAGTGCATAATATTCCTTTTTTCTTAGAGAATAGCCAATTAGTGAAAATATTTTGTATGTTAATCACCCTGTACGAGCCGTCTTTTACTGTATTTTTCCCTTAAAAACACATGTCATTCTCTTACTCTCTAGTTGCTAGCTGATTTTTTTGATTTATCCATAAATTGTGTTTATGTTTTTTCAAATTGATCTGTAATCTTATTTCTTATATCTCAAATTTTCTTTCAGTATCTACTTTTTATGTGTATATATTCCAAATGATATTTCTAGTAGGCGGCTATGTTTCTAGGTAATGTATAGCTTAGTGGATTGGTCTGTTTCACGAGACCAATTTGGCACATTGATTTCCGAGGCTACATTTTTTTGTTTACCACATTATTAGTGGACATTATTGGTGTGAATATCAACTCTAAACCTCCACATTTAAAATTATGTCTTTCCGTAGTCTCTAACTCTACTTATCAGTATTTATCATCCTAACTGCTATCTTACTCTAATTACTTATTTATACTTACTACTTATCTTCGTATTATCTCTCCATCACTTCTACTGTTCTACTATATAATTAATTTATCTTATTACACATAATTCTTCTAAATCCTAACTCAAGTATTAGATCTACTAATAAAGGCCAGTCCATGTGGAAATGATCTCAATCCTACTATACATATTTGAATGAGTTTATATACTATAAAATTTTATTTTATTTGGGTGAATTAAATTTACAACAACATTAAAAATAACACTACAGTTTTTATTCGTGAGTAGGTCGTTCAAAATAGCCTATTTCATCCCCCTTTTCCAAAACATCAAGTTTGTCTATTGTAATGGGGTTTTTTGTATCTAAGGGCTTCACAAGTCAATTTTTTTTATAGGAATGTTAGGTTCACTTGATATTTTAGAAGAGACTTTTGCATATCATGTGGGAAAAAATGAAATTTTCTACCACCTTTCAGCCACAAACTGATGCTCACATATAATTATTGAATAGGAATCTCAACAATCTTTTTTGGTTTCAGATTGGGGAGAAGTGAAGTCTTGGAATTTAGCCGTTCTATGAGTCAAATTTCCCCATAATTCTTCCATCAACTAAACCATTGGCACTAGACATTGAAATTTTGCATGACTATCAACATCTTAAGCACACTTACCCAACATCCATCACAAAACATTCTAAGGTCTTAGTTCATGCAAAGTCATGCACAAAGCATAGTTGGGGTTCAGATGAGGACATTTATTAGCACATATGCACGATTATGAGTTCTACGAGTGATAGACTCAGTTTGGGGTGCTTAAGTTCTCATTCTCAATTGAGTTATATATGATATTTAGTCTTAAAAATTCTGATTAGATATAGACAAGGAAACCTTTATTGGGACTTTAGTACCTCTTTTAATGGTGATTAGGAAATCATAGATGATACTTTATAAGATAATAAATAGAGAGAAATATCAATGATTATGAAATGAGAAGGTAATGAAAAATAATATATGTGATATTTGGAAGGATGGAGGGCCATAGATACAGAGATTGTAAAAAGACGAGGGGAAAAAGAAGAATGATATGTCGAGATAAGTAATAATATCCATTAACAAAAATTATTTTTGGCATATGGGGCAAATAAAAATGATGATATATGATGATAAGGAAGTGTTTCCCCTTTCTTCTCATTTATAATCTAATTACTTATTTATACTTACTACTTATCTTTGTATTATCACTCCATCACTTCTACATTCCATATCTCGCTCGATGTTCATTGGTAGAACATATTCATTATAGTGCACGTGTGATACTTGTAATACATGATCAAACTTAGTGAATTATGATGAGATCGTAATACGGAGATCACTAGTCTTTAAGCATGTGTTCTAAACATTCTTATTCGAAGGATACGCAAGAAGGACATTGAAGTATTCGGATAGAATAACACTATCTAGACTCACTCATATGATGAGTGTGGCCGGTCCCTTAGCCATTAGTGTGGAGACACTAAGGATAGATAGTGGGTGCTCTTTAGTGGAAAGAGTTCATTTAATTAATTCACATAACGATTGTGTAAGTGGTCCTTAGACTTGAGACACGAAAGACATCTTGTGAACAGACGGTTGTACTTTGACTATGGCTAACGAGTCTCTAATCATGGGATTCTAAAGGTCTTAGTTCAGGTACATCAAGAAGTTCACGAAGATAATTGAATGGTCAATATGGGATTGTCCACCCTCAGTATAAGAAGTGACAGCTGAAGGAAGACAATGCCATGAAGTCCTTGACCAAGGTAGTGATTAGAGAAATGCATCAATATTAACTCGAATGACCGATTAGGGTTTGATAGTTGACCATACCCTAAGTCATCCAAGGAGCGTTAAGTGGATGAGGGATTATACATACACGGTAACCGATGACAAACAGGTTCCGTGAGGGACTCGATACACACTCCTCTGTATCTTCTAGAACACGAGGTGTGGCTTGGTACCCCACGTGTTAGAGACTTGACCTATCGATTGGGTTAATCTATATGACGATATAGTTAATTAATTTTGAAGGCCAATAAAGGTTATTGGGCCACTAGAGTAGTTAACTAGACTGATACATGGGACACACGCAAATGGTCTTTTGGACATCGGAAGATATACCTTGGGACCCACGTGTTGGAGTCTCGACCTATCGATTGGGTTAAATTGATCCGACGTTAATTAATCTATATGATGATATAATTAATTAATTTGGAAGGCCAATAAAGGTTATTGGATCGCTGGAGTCGTTAACTAGACTGATACATGGGCATAGAGGGTCACACGCAAATGGTCTTTTGGACGTTGGAACATATACTTAAGTTTTGGGTGGTTTTATGAAAGATGCCCACTTAGTATAAATAGGGGAAGGCCCTGAACGAAATTTACCCAGGACACAATTGTCCAGGGGCCTTTTCCCTTCTTCTCCCTTCTCCCACACCCCCTCTCCATTCCCGATGCGATCAGGATGACGTAACCATAACGACAGAGATTGAACATGGCTCATCAACGAGAAGGAGGAGATTTAACGTGCTGATGATCGCATGGATACGTCTAGAGGATACACACTTGAGCAGTTTGACTCGTCTCGCTCTAGGATCCAAGAAATCTCGGATGCGATCCATGCAAAGGTACTTCGTTTCATGATTTTAATGATGTCGTTATGATTCCGTTATGTGTCTTCCGCTGCATGGATTCCTTGTCTTCAGCCATGTCAAGGTCTCTAGAACCCAACACCTTTCCATCACATTTATTGTGTTTAAATAATTTCTCTTTATCTTGAAACCACATCTTGACGCATTTTAATAAAGAAATTCCATAATGGCATTATAGTATATCAATTTGCAAAACCATAATGGCACCATTTCATAATAGTTGTTCAAAATCTGAGTAAATCAGGTTTCAAAACTTGGCAAAAAGGTATTCAATCATAATTAATCACATGTAAATTTATGAATTCATCTAAACCACTCCATATAAAGAGTTTCTAACTTTAATTTTTATTCACATATACAATGTAAAAATCCATAAAATACTAACAAATCCAGAAAAATCAGAATATAATTTATAAATGGATAAAATCATTTAAGCTTGATATTGTGGATGTATGCTCATGTTAGTGCAAATGAATATGTGACATTTAGGAGAGTAAAATAATCATTAAAGTGTGATCAACTAGCATGCATCAGATTCCAAAACTGTGAAAAAGGTAATAGCCTAGTCATGGTGAGAAAAATGTTGGACTCTCTCATATAGGAACTGCCAAGCTCTAACCTTCTCGTGATGGAATTATGGATTATGTATTGGAACTGATGGTTTGAATGTTCGATTTTATTGAACATTTTGTCGATCAAATATGGGCCTTGATCACCCAAGTCGAAAAATTGGTTTAGACTTGATCTACCCATTGGGTTATGATCATATTAAATGATCCAACCCAATTCAATTTCAAGCCATCCAATTTGCATTGAATCTGATCTGATAATTGAATAAGTTTTCATATTTAATATGTATAATTTCACGAACCATGAAGGTTCCCTCTCTCTCCAAGCCTCACAAATTTCCTCCTGCCACTCGCTTTCCAATTTCTTCATTGCTTTTTCCCTATGAGTGTTTTCTTGGAGGAGGCATGTGATGAATATTATGTGGTTGTCAATCCAAATCACACAACCATATTTATTTAATTTCATTGAAAAAAATATCGTGTACATTATTCCACTGTGATGTTTATGTCAATGAATATGTGCAATGACCTAGTGAATTATGATGAGATCATAATATAATGATCGCAAGTTTTTAAGCATGAATTCTAAATTTTCCAATTCGATGAATAATCGAGATGGACATCGAATTATCTAGATATAATAAACTAACTGATCCTACTTATACTATAAGTATAGTTAATCCAATGTCTATTAGTGTGGCGACATTAAGGACAGAAAGATTTCATGGAATTGATTCAAAGAATATGTGAATGGTATAATATGTAAACATCAATCAGGTAGATTCATGTCATAGTTGTATAAGTGATCCATTGACCTGAGATACCAAGGGCATTTCATGGATGGACAACTATATTTTGACTATAACTTACGAGTGAAATCATGTAATTCAAACAAGTCATAGCTCGGATATAGTAAGAAGCTCAAGAAGATGATTGAGTAGTCAAGGAGGTATCATCCATCCACAGTATAAGAGGAGATTGACTCAAGAAAGATGACGTAAGAAATCCCCGGCCACGATAGTGACGATATTAGAGAAGGTGTTCTCCAATGCTCCTCATTACGCATCAATACTAATTAAAACTTGGGGTTTGACAATTAGGGCTTGATGATCAACCATATCCTAAGTCAATCGAGAGTCTCATACAGATGATGGATTTTATAAATATGGTAACCGATGATGGCAAAAGTTCCATAAGAGAGTTAAAACACTACTTAATATCTTCTAGAGAATGAGACGTAGCTTGGTACCCCACAGCCTGGAAACTTAATCTATCGATTGGGCTAAATCGATCCTTTCTTAATTAATCTATATGTTGGGCCACTAAACTTATTAACTATATGATACATAGGCTTAGAGGGTCACAAGCAGAAGATCGCAGGGGCATTGGTGAATATATTTTACTTTATGAGATTTTTGAGAAAAGCTTAAGTGAAAAACAAATAGGGAACGTGCACCCATTTTAAGCCCCCATGCCAGCGAGAATTGGGAGCCCCCTTTGATGTCGGACATTGTCAAGACGTCGTCTGGTCGACACCGAGGGTAACGGCTCGGTATCGAATCAAGATCCCAATCGGACGACGATGGTCAGTGTCGTCCGAGAGTAGTGATGGACAGGTATATATATATGATGACGTGAGTGTATGAGGTCCTATGTGTCGTACTTGCGTGCGCCGAAGAGCGGTGTGTGCCATTCCAGAGATTGACGGGATCGCTATGAGTGAGATCAAATGGACCTCCCGAACCTCGCCCAAGAGGGTCGAGGGCGAGTACATCGACGAATGGGAATACCCCGCTAAAACGGTCACACGCGTCGGGGGAACCCGACTCGTAACGGGCATGAAAGACTCTCGTAAAATTGTGTCGTCTTCTCAACCTGTCTCGCTCACCTATATCTAACACGAGCGTGGAGGAGGCAAATCGAAAGTACACTAAAGAACGTAAGAGATGTAGAGAACAGGGGTGGGGAGTACCTTCGTCGCGCTGGCGACAGTTATTTCGATCAAGGGAGATCCGGAGGTAATAGGAGATCGGTGACGCCGATGGTGCCGATGAGTGACAGGTGCGGAGCGGAGGTTGGCGAAGGTGCAGGCGGAGGGCGAGCCACGTGCGGGGCGCGGTGTGCAGATCGGGTGTGGCGCAGGGGGAGCGCTACGCGCGAACAGCCGCAGCACGGGTAGCACGCGGGTGGGGCGCACAGTACTGGCGGTCAGCGTTGATCAGTGTGGCACGACGAGGTCCAGCGCACTGCAGCTGCAGCGGTCTCACTCAACCCGCAAGGAGGCAGCAAGCGGGCCCGTCAGCCCACGGTTAATCCGCCGGGAACGATCGCAAGGCCGGTCGGATTATGGGGGGATCGATCGGCGGCGGCCGAACCGGACAACGACGGTCAGCCGTGGCACGACCAGCGGTGTACAACCGCGGGAGACAGCTGCACGACTGGGCGGGCAACGAGAAGACCGAACGGTGGAGGCGGGGTCGGGGCGATGGCGGCGGCGGCGCGTCAAGCCACGGGCAGCCCGCGATGAACGTCTGCGATGCCAGTCTGGCGACAGGGAGGTCGCTCGACGGCGGCAGAGCCAGTCAGCACAGCAGCGGACGCGAGGGCTGCGGATAGGTCGGTCAGTGGAGGGGATGGCTGACCGGCAGGGGCCGGGCGTGCGTGTAGGCGGTGGTGGCGGCGGAAAACGACGACGGTGGTGCAGGACGACGGCGTGGGGCGGCGGGAGACACCGTCGGCGGCGCACGAGGTGGCGGGCGGCGGCGTCAGGTGGGTGGCGCGGCGGCGGCGAGATCGGCGTGGCGGCGACGGGGACGGTGCAGTGGTGGCGAGCTTGCCGTGGATGGCGGTGCGTCCTTCTCTCTCTCTCTCTTCCTTCTCCTTCTTCTTCCTTCTCTCTTCTTCTTCCTTCTTCTTCTTTCTTCTTCTTCCTCTTCTCACGTCATGACTCTTCAACTTCTAAAAAATGTTATAACTTCCATAGAATATTCAAGAGTGCGTGGGGGGGACGCCCTCCCCTCCCTTATATAGGAGAGAGGAAAATGGGCCCCCATAAAAACAAAAGGAAAAAAGGAAAAAGAAGAAAATGAAGGCCCACTAAGGCATGGGTGGGAGGGGAAGATGTCCTCATATGGGCCTTCCCCTCACTGCACCAACAAAGTGAAATAAAAGGAAATAAAAGCGGATAAGTCGAACGCTCTAACGATGGGGATGGCGCGTCGTCATGCCGAGTACCTGAACCCGGGGTCGCGCGTCGATGCAGCGGCCCGTCGTGTCGACTGGACACGTGTCGGTGGTGGACTCGATGACGGTGCTGGCTCCTCGCGTGACGAGTCTGCGGTATCGGACGGTGCCGCGCCATCACCCTTTCTCCACTCTGATCTCTTCTTCCCTTAACCAAGGAGAGTGTCTTCATGGTGAGAAGATCTTTAAGATTTTCAAGGACAATTGAAGACGAAGAGTGGAGATCTTTTAGCTATGTGATCGTGCAGATACTTCTACAAGACAAACACATGAACAACATCAGAAAAATCTTAGAGTGAGCAAGTCAAGGGTGGAACAAGTTACCCATAAAAAATCCATATTGATTTTAAAGATTGATTTGGAATCTATTAATCTCTTACGTATTCATGGAAAAACTTATTTTTAATGATTGAACAAAGGCACAAAACTCAACAATGGAATTAGAGCAAGGTTCTAAGTGCATTGGCTAAAAAATAATGGAAATAAATCCAAAAAGATGTCCAGACATTTTGGGTGCCCCTTTGGACATTTTCTTACTCCAATGACAACCAATGCCAACCGTTGCCATGCGCACTTGCGCCGTGCACGGTGCTGGGTGGGAGCGCGAGCACCATTGTGAACCTAAAATCACGTTGCAATGCTAACCTAAAATGATTAAATCTATTTTTATATTGATGTTCTGAATTCTGCACATTATTACATTTTTTAGGATTTTCTGACAACACAATATGAAAGAAAACACTTTTTTGAGTCAAAATATGATTTTCCTGATTTTATTGATATTATATTCATAAAGATATGATTTTCTTAAGGGGAAATACACATATATATTTATAAATTTATATTTTTGAGCTAAAATTTAATTTAATATGAATTTTGGAATATTTTTAAGCCTTTTGTTTTTGCAATGCCACGTGTCACGGTTCGATTTGTCAAACCAACTAAAAGATTAAGATTAATGGTAGCTGGCAACCAGTCATTAAACTTCATTATTGATTGGCATCTGCAAATCATTAATGGCATTTAATGTTTAACAATTTTTTCTTAAAATTTTCAAGGGACCAAGGAGTGAACACTTACAAAAATATGTTTTCTTCTTTTAACTGGTTAAAAGTTGTGAACGTCTCGCTTGTCATGAGACACAAGGTGTCACATTTACATGTGGGGCCCATGTGTCATTTTGTAAGTGGGTGTGAAATGAAGCGTGCCGATGTGGCACGCACTAACACACACGTCAATGAGATAATGTGAATAAAAATATTATATTAAATAGGTGATCTTTATCTCGTTTGTCTCTTTTTTCAGAATGCAACACATGGCACAACAAGATCCTTCTATCACGAAAGTTGAGGAAGAATACAAGCTAATCATCACATTAAATGCCAGGACAATACAAAACCCTAACAAAACAACATGATGATACTTAGGAGGATGACGAGAGAGAAACCTTTTGATTAAATCAACGACTAAGAATCATCCAACTTCCAAGATTGATCTCTGACAATCTAGAACTCTGATTGAGCTAAAAATTTAAGGGTAACTTCGTCTTTATATCCAATATCCATCCATATGGTTGGATCCATAGATTGAGCTCCCAATTTTAAAAAATCTCTAAGCTCACTTCCTCATAGAGAGGCAGATCAAAAGAAAGTGAAGTTTTGAAGGTCCATCAAGGGTGTTATTGGTGTCTTTAGTGCTTGGAACGGATCAAAAGAGAAATGGGAAGATTGATATGCATGAGAAAGACACCTTAAGCCCGGTGGAACATAAGGATATAAGGTTACCTCTTGCCTTACATTGATAATTCTTCGACACATTTATGTAGATCATCTATCATTCCCATCCATCATCATCCCTATCTACGCAACCTACCATCCACCTAACATGTTCCCTATGCCATCAAAAACTCATCATGTGTCCCCTGCTTGCTTCGTCTAAGAAAACTTAGAACTCTATCTACTTCTTTCTCAATCTGCACTCTACTTCATTTCATTGCCTCCATCACCACACCATCATCTTTAGTCCGTCTCATCTTCCCAGTCTCCAATATTATATTAAAACTTAAATTAGTAAACCCTAAACTATTAAACCCCAAATTAACTACTTCTTATCATTAATCATAACCTTATCTCATGGCCACCATTCACATTTTCATTCTCTGTAAACTCTAGTCCTACTCGCTTGATAATGATCCATTACTAGTATGACACTTGTCTGGTCCTCTTAAATAACTGCTACCTCTATCATGATTACTATGTTCGCTCATTCACTATCTCATGCTATATGTTATCCTTCTCACCTTCTAAAATTCACCCTTTGAAATAGCTATTTCCCTAAGTTTTGTTCCCTGTTGAGACAACTTTTGCTTATAAGTTTTACCCTAATTTGTAGTTTATCAGTAATAACAGCCTTAAGTAGAACCAATTGAGTGTAATGAATATAGTTAGTGGATGATATGGATTGATTCATTTACCATTCTAACCCTTATTTAAATTGGAAAAATAATCAACGCGAAGGCTTTTTCAATGAGATCTTAGGCTTTGATAGACGTGGTACTAGAGCATGGTTATTTGTTGGTTAATATTATTGTGAATACTTTACACTTATTTACCATTCGTTTGCCATTCTAACCCTTATTTCAATCCATCAACCTAAGGTGTTGCAAGGATTAATCATTGAACCATAAGACCAAATGTTTTCAGCATAAATGAGATATAGATTCATCATTTGAAAACACAAATATAGGAGTTATACACTTGTTTTATTGCACTACTTATTGGAGCCCATAAAAGGCCCTAGCTCAGTTCCACTGCGATTCCAAGAAATATAAGGAAGATTTCCTATTGTATCTCACCTTCTTGTGAGCTAATTATGATCCAATGACACTGATGTGATGTCCTTTTCAACAATCAAGTTTTAAACAATCTATACATTCTTGTTTGCCAAATTGTAAACAATGACATTGAACTATAAGATTCCATTTAATGGGCATCAGAGCCAGTTTTGAGCCAGATAGCAGAAACATAATCAAGTTTCAGAAGTTAATTGATTTTGCTGAATCTGCATCTTTGTTTCTCCACCATCCAACTTTCGCATCGAGTAGATTACTGCTCCTTGTCTCCCTCTATACATATTTCTCCCTTCCCCTTCGCTAGCCCTTTCTCCCTCTTCTCTGCCCTGCACCATATCTCTCTCTCTTTCCCTCTCTCTCTCTTCAATCTTCTCCCTTCTCTTCCCCTCTCTCCCCCCATCAAGCTTTCACCCTTTCTTTCCCTTTCTCCCTCCTTTACTCTCTGTAATTTCCAAATTTCTTCATTTAGAGTATGATTTTTATCCTCTCCCTCTATTCATCTTTGTCCCTTCCTTTTCCTTCTCTCACTCTCCCTCTCCGTCTCTCATCCATCTATCTTGCTTGCACTGAATGGTCGTGTATGAACGGAAGATTAGTATCATATCTTACTTTTATTTTGATGTTTACTCTTAATTACCTCCTAAATCTCATTTTCTATGATGTTTAATTTTTTTTTTTACCTCACTCCATAGTTACAATATGCATGCAATATTCATCTTATTTTATTGTGATTTTATATTCATGTTCATTTTCCATCATATTGTGTTCTAAACTATGTGATCGTGGATATATTTCATGAGATTGATGCCAGGTTGTTGGAAATATCACATTGGATTGCAGTATTTATCATTTCTGGTCATGTTTTTTAATTCTAACTCAACTATTATTGTTTGATAAACTATGACTGTGTTGATGATAGTTTCCTGTGCTCATCCAACTTAGAAGATTTAGACATGAGGCTATCATTAATGTGATGATAACATCTATGGTAAATAATATTTCTGCATCATATTATAGTTTAGGAACTATTATATAATCTAATTTTTCCATGCTTAGTAGGCATGTGAGACATGTGGAGTTATGAGAGACATGTGGAGTTATGTCTTGGGTATATGTCTCCTGGAAATGATGAGACATTTGAAAGCTCATTCACTGCTGGTTTACACCATGATACTGAACATATGACTGATCAGGCAATAGGCAAATCCCAGTTGCTGGTGTGCCATGCGAGGTGATAGTTATAAAGGTTATGGGGTTTATTACAGCAAGTAGGCTTTACGGAATTGAGGTCTGATAACTTGCAAAATAACATGAATAATTGATGAATTTTACATCATATTTATGTGTTTTAATGACCATATTTGCATGTTATCATATAAAAATTAAGATAAATGGCTTACACTTTGATTTTACTATTATTTCTAATTTTTATCATTTTTTACATGGTATTTACCTTCCTTTCATTGAATAAATATTTTTTACAGGGCCTTAAATACTTAGCTAAAGGTTGGTAAGGGCTTTCCTAATTTTTCTGTAATTTTCCCATATTTTTATATAATTTTCTGGCCAATATTTAGTTAAGAAATGATTTTTTCATATCTAAATAACACATATTCTATTTATTTGGCCTTTTATAATATATTTATAAATATATCAAGGGACATCACGTCATTCACCTGAAATTCGGGCGAATATATGGATGTATATTATTTAAATAAAGTTAAGAGAGAGAAAAGAACATTATTGGCTCATTATGGCATTGCGAATCGCGATGCCATAATGAGCGAATGTTTCTATTAAAAGGGCATCGACGTGGCGCGGTCGGTGAGAAAGGTACCTTTTTCATTTTTTTTAATAATTACCTCGTCGGTCAGCCGCGTGCATTAAATGCACGCGGCAAGTGACACGCGGGCTTGATTCTATGCACGTGAATCAGTTAGTCGCGTGCATTTAATGCACGCGCTAACCGACACACGTGATTAAAGACGCATGCAACGTCGATTTGTCACGTGCATTAAATGCACACAGAAATCGACGATGCAAGCATAAAAAACTGCGGCTGCAATTGTCTTTTTCTGCTTATTTTACAGGAAAAAATAAAGCTAAGGGCGACGTGGCATTTTTTGGTCCATTTAAATACAAGAATCACTTTCCAATGATTGCGGGTGGCGGACGCGGACAACCACGTGTCAGAACGCGATCCGAGAAGGCGGAAAACGAGAAAAATAATGCCAGCCAATCAGAAAATGCCAATTTTTGAGATATTTTGAAGAGAGATAAAAGATCCAACGGTGCAGATTAAGCGCCAGTAAAACCTTGATATCTTGAGATCTAGATGTCCGATTGGGCTGAAATTTTGAGGGCATGTTTGTATTTTTCCCCTCTACATTCCCTATGGTTGGATATTTAAATAGATGTATGGAAAAAGGCAAATTTCACTTTTTGAAGCTCTCTCCAAGGATTTGGCCAGGAAGGACGCCAGAGTTGCTTTGGAATTCGATAGTTCTTGATTCTGCACTCAAATTTGTAAGTTTCTGATGTGTATTTCAAACTTCTTCTTGAACGACTCTAAAAACGCCAAGGCACTAGAAGTGGTTTTGAATGAAATTAGCTCTGCATTTTGATTCTGATTCAAGATATGGTTTTTAGTCTTTAATTATACATCAATTTTGAACATTTCTGAATTATTATATTTTTAATTTAAGGTCGAATTTCACCTTTTCGCCAATTTCTTCACTTTCTCTCTCTAGGTTAATTTGTCTAGTTTATCTCTCTAGATTTCAATTTTTATTGTTTATAAATTTAAGTTAATATATAAAAAACCTCCAAAAAAATTTTGATTCAAAAATTCATTCATCTTGAAGTCCAATTTAAAAATCCCTTTCTTGATTATTAAATTCCCAATTTTAATTCATAAAAATTGTCTTTAAATTTTATAATTATTGGGAAATTAATAATCCGAATTAATCTGATCTTATAATTGAAATAATTATATCTTGAGCTTTTTGACCGAAATAATTAAAATCAAAATTAAGTTTTTTACTTGATTTTGATTAATTAAAAACATTATTAAGCATAATTAAGGTTTATTAATTACAAAATTAATTCATCTTTGAATTAATTCATTAAAATCGGATAAAAATTCTTACTTGCCGCCTCCCTGTGGTTCGACCCCTTGCTTGCTCTATATTCTATATTTAGTGATTAATGGTATTTATAAATTTTATTGTATAAGTCTAAACATCAAATCAACGACATATTTACACGCATTTTTAGGCTTATCAAGGTCCAAGGTATTCCAATATTTCATGAAGAACCAAGCCTCAAAAAGTATGTAAGGTATGTACCAAGGTCACCCCTTAGAGCAATATGATCATCAATAGAAACAAGTAGAGCAACACAACTTTCTTGTAGAGGAAACTCAAAATGTTTCATTGTGCCACACATGACAGACTAAATAAATCAGTTTCTGACCTTGTACATATTGCCCAGCACACTTGGGAGGACCCTCGTTTGACAAGGATTACACCCTGAGCTTCTAAAATGGAGCTTGGTCGGCTCATAGGAGTTCATGACCTTTTAAGGAGTATAGCATACAAAATTGGTTTTTTTCTGTTAGTCTCGGTTATACAGATAATTGGTATGCATATTCCAAGCTCCATAGTAGTTAAGGAGGTATTTGGTGCATTCTATAATGAAATCAAGACACAATTTGCCCAATAACTTATTAATGTTGTACATGTATCTCCTATTGTCTAGGTGTTGACATCATCGAATGATATTAAACTTCTAGTTATCACCATACATTAGACTGATGCAGACTGGACCTTGAAAAAGGAGGTGTTTTCAATTTGGGAGCTGGTCAATGGACATTTTGAGGGAAAGATGAGCAAAGTCATTTCGTTTCGGTGTTCAAAGAATTTAAGCTCCTGGTAAAGTTATATCTTGGGTAAATATGCACCTCATTTCTTAGGCCATATTATTTACTTCTTTGTAGCATAGGTTGCTGAAATTACAAGTTACAATGATTTTATGCAATGTAAGATTGTCAAAATATTGTCAGACAAACTAGTGGATTTGAATCCATTTTTTTCACACCTAACCATAAATTTTTAAAAAGTTTTACCCACGTCATTAACCTAACAGTCCAAACTGAAAAATTAGAGCCTTGCTTTTGAGAATATGTTTTTCACTAAAGTATATTAATATTGAGATGACACATGAGAGTGATTTAATAAGGGACTCAATTGATAAATATAGCCTGTATTCCTCTCTTCAACATGATGTGTCATAAGTTAGAGAGTTGATAACCCTGATTTGGGGGTTAACTAACTGAGCCAGAAAATATGGGGATATATGCAACACTTGAAACTCTCAATTGCAACAAATTGGCCCATGCCATGCCTACTAAATGGATATCCACCCATGACATGTTGGAAGCAATCTTGAGAAGACGCATGCCTTCTTCATCATATCCCTCCTCAATCCTCAACATCGAATCCTCCATGTTACCAATAATGAGTGGGATGTTCTGACCAAGATAATAAAAAAATTGAAGCCACTTGTAGAGACCAACAACTCATTCAATATCATGATGATGTTGAAAGTTTTTGTTATATAAATCAGTTACGTTAGTTTTTTCATCTTGATCGGACCAATCATGCATGCCAATGACATTAATCATATCATCCATCAGGTTGGTCATGTATGTGACATCACTTCCGTCCGTTCGGTTCACTCAGTCCCATCATCTGTATCGATAATATCAATAAGTTATTATCAGTCTGACCCTTCCATGGGTCGGTGCAATTGGATTCCATTCTAAAATATCCATAATAAAAAATGTTATTTAAAGATTTTTTTTTGAACTAAAAAATGTTATTTAAAGATATTTTCATCTTCTTCAAGCTTCACTCCAAACCATATTTTATTAATTTTTTTTGTCAAACTTTGAAACTTTATCTTAATAACGGGTGATTATGATTTATTTCCTAAACAAATACATTGGTTCTTTTAAAATATATTTCCCAAATTAAGACATTATTAAATATTTTTTCATTTCTTTTGAGCTGCTTGATTTCATTTGAATAGTTCAAATAGTTTTTCGAAACAGTTTTTACTACTGTAATCAAATCGATCAAACTTGTAGATTAAACTCGAGCAAATTCCTTGTTTGATCAAAACATTTTATCTGTTTTGGTATACCCTCAAATAGGGGAATAAATTCTATTTTTAAGCCCCATGGACCGGTTCCCCACAAAGCCTCACTCAACATACCAAATGATACTTACTTATGAGTGAGTTTTCCTTGAGTGAATTGAGAAACTATATTGGACGAAGGAATCATGTCCACCGAGAATGCTATGATTTAGAAGCTGATGGATATTATGTGGCCGTCATGCCAATCACACTACCATGTTTATTTTAGTTCATTGAATAAAATATTTACATCCATTATTATTATGTGCGATATTTATAGTGAAGTCCATGAATACGTGCAATGATTTAGTGAATTATGATGATATAATAATAGAGTGATCACTAGTCTTTAGACATGTATCTAGATATTACTATTTGATGGATAGTCAAGACGGACATCGAATTGTCCGTATAGAATAGCATTAGCTGATCCTACTTATACGATAAGTATAGCTGATCCTGTGGCTATTGGTGTGGCGACACCAAGGACATATAGTGGGTGCTCTTTGGAGAAAGAGTTCATTGAATTGATCCGTACGAATCCCCGAATGGTATTATACCTAAACAGTTGATTCAAGTCACAATTGTAAAAGTGATCCACATACATGAGACACCAAGGACATCTCGTGAGTGGACAACTATGTTTTGACTATGACTTACGAGCCTCTAATCAGGGATTCAAAAAAGTTATAGATCAGATGTAGTAAGAAGCTTACGGAGATGATTGAGTGGTCAAGACGGGATCATCCACCTTTGATATAAGAGGAGATTGACTCAAGGAAGATGATGTAGAAAAATCCCTAGCCAGGGTAGTGAGGATATTGGAGAAGGCGTTTTCCAATGATCCCCGTTACGCATCAGTACTAATCGAATGACGAATTAAGGTTTAACGATAAACCATACCCTAAGTCATTCGAGAGTCTTGATCGGATGATGGATTATACATAAACGGTAACCGATAACGGTAAAGGTTCCATGAGAAGTTGGAGACTACACGGTATCTTCTAGAGCACGAGGTGTAGCTTGACACCCCACAGTTGGAAACTTAACCTATCGATTGGGTTAAATCGATCCTTATTTAATTAATCTATAAGGTTGGTCAATACATGTTATTGGAGAACTAAAGTTATTAACTAGAACGATAAATGGGACTAGAGGGTCACACGCACAAGGTCATAAGGGCATTGGTGGATATACTTTACTTTGTCGGGTTTTTGAGAAAAAAACTTAAGTAAAATATAAAGAGTGAAAGGGGTTTCATTTTAAGCACCCATGCAAATGTGATTTGAGAGCCCCTCCCTTTCTCCACTCTCTTCTCCACTCATCCATGGAAGAGTGTTTTTATGGTGAGGAGATCTTCTAGATTTCCAAGAAGAGTTGAAGAAGAAGACGTGCATATCCAAGCGTCGAGTGGTCGGGTGGATACTCTAGAGGCTGGACGCGTGAACGACTTCAGAACGATCTTGGAGCGGCAAAGTCAAGGGTAAAACGAGTTCCCCAAAAGTTACATTCCATGTTTCATTTTAAATATCGATTATGAATCGATCGATGCGCATCCGCATCCATGGAAACGTGTTTTCCATAGGCGAACCAAGGCACCGAACCCAACATAAGCTTCTTGTAACTAAGAGGGGCAACTTTCATTAGAGGACTCTTGGATTTCTGGACTTTGTTTGCATCTTCCCCTTAGTGGGCACCGTAGCAACGGATAATCTATATCATCGTCTGATATCCAGGTATTGGTAAAGATGGAAATCAGAGAACACATTTTCGATATCCGTCTCAGCATCCATCCGGATATCATCCTCTGATATCGGGCTTGGGACAGGTGAACATTTCACATGGTCCTTCGGAACCCATCTTCCCATGGAATGATTGTATCACCATAAGATTCCAAGTATTAATGAAATGGAAGGTTGTTAGTAAGTCAACATAGATTATAATCGTCCCAGAGTTTCAAAACCTGCCTTTATAAGGTGAAGTTTAGGTACACGTGTTCAACGGAGGGTGTGAGATTGATATAGATGGGGTGACGGTATCAACCTCCTATTTATATACACAAAATTTAGTGAAGGGGGAGAGAAGACGACGGGGGAGAGGAGATGGCGTGCAAAACGGTCTGCAGCGGCGCTCTTCGCAGGCTCCCGCTGAGTATTTCTTCGGTGTCGGCGCGTCAATGTTATTCGGTTACTCCGAATATTTTTGGTTCTCTGGGTGCAAGCCGTCGGGGATGTAAGTTTGGCTCTTTATTTGCTATGATCTTTCTCAACAGTTCGCATGTTTGTGGCGTTTTTTGATTGCCCAAATGTTTTTTTTTTTCAAAATTTGAGATTCCCTTTTGTTTCTGTGCAAAATTTGAGGTCAGTGTTTTGATGTGGGTTGAAATTTCTTAACTGCCCAAAGGAATTTTTTTTTGCATTCCGATACAATTGTTTTTTACCGGCTGCCACCGAAGATTTTGGCTCTTTCTTTACCGTGATATTTCTCAACAATTCCCATGTTTGTGGCGTTTTTTGATTGCCCGAATGTTTTTTTGAGAATTTTGAGATTCCCTTTTGTTTATGCAAAATTTGGGGTCAGTGTTCTGATGTGGGCTGAAATTTCTTAACTGTCCAAAGGAATTTTTTTTGCATTCTCAGAAAATTGTTTTTTACCGGCTACCCCCGAAGATTTTTGGCTCTTTCTTTATCATGATATTTCTCAACAACTCTCATGTTTGTGGCGTTTCTTGATTGCCCAAATGTTTTTTTCTGAGAATTTAGAGATTCCCTTTTGTTTCTGTGAAAAATCTGGGGTCAGTGTTTTGATGCTGGTTAAAATTCTCAACTGCCCAAAGGAATGTTTTTTGCATTCTGAGATAATCGTTTTTTACCTGCTACCCCCGAAGATTTTTGGCTCTTTCTTTACCATGATATTTCTAAAAAATTCGCATGTTATGTGGTGTTTTTTGGTTGCCGGAATATTATTTTTAGAATTTAGATATTTCCTTATGGGTTTGAGGGCAGTGTTTTGACCCGGGTTGAAATTTTTACCTGCCCAGAGGAATACTTTTTGAATTCTGAGATAATCATTTTTTAACCGGCTACCCATCAAAATTTTTGGTTCTCCCAGTCCAAGCTGTCGGACATATCAGTTTGGTTCTTTCTTTACTGTGATTTTTCTCAGAAATTTGCCTGTCATGTGATGTTTCTTGATTACCCTAATTTTTTTTTTGAAAGATTAATTGCCCAAGTATTTTTTTTAAAAGATTGATTGCCCAAGTATTTTTTTTGAAAGATTGATTGCCCAAGTATTTTTTTTGAAAGATCGATTGCCCAAGTATTTTTTTTGAAAGATTGATTGCCCAAGTATTATTTTTAGATTTAGAGATTACCTTTTGGGTTCGAGATTATTTTACTAGCTGTGCAAATTTTAGTTTTGTGTTTTGATATGAGTTGAAAGTTCTTATCAAAACTAACATAAAGTTTTGATATGCAGCTTATTGTTTTCTGAAGCATGGTTTGTGGAATTGATAGTCTATCATGTCGCTTTTGAACAATTATTTTTTCGGATTTAAACTTGATGGCGTGTTTTGGTATGGGTCATCCATGTTATTCTGCTGGCCCAAAGACACAAGCCGCCGGGAATGTTACTTTATGTTAGTTTAGTGCTCCCAATTCATGCCATCGGGAATGTTAGTTTAGTTCTTTCTTCCTTATGGTCTTTCTCAAAATTTTACGCAGGATGTGATACTCCGTGTTTACCAATTTATGTTTTTTAGAATTCAAGAGTATCATTTAAAAATTTTAATGCCCGCAAAATCAGAGGGTCGTGTTTTGTTAAAGGTTGAAATTTAGTACCTGTCTGTTGGGTGTTTAGCGCATCCAAGGGTTCGACTCCCATCAGGGAATTAGTTGGCTCTTAGTTCTCTGTGGTATCTTTGAAGTTAATGAGATGATTGGTGGATTCTTGATTGCCGAAACAAGATTTTTAGAATTCAGAGCCTATTGTTTCACGTTTGTTTTTGTTTGGATTCAACTTTAGGATGTATTTTGATATTGCTTAAAAATCCCCGCTTCTTGTGCAAAGTACCATTACTTTTTATTGCGGGAGGATGATTTGTAGAATTCAGACCCTACCATTTTGCTTTTTAATTTTTTATGCTGTATAAACTTGTTTTGATAATTTTTATTTATATTTTTAATCGCATACAATAAACATTTTTATATCATCTAGTAAAAATTTTATTGAGAATTTAATGTAGTGTCAACGATATTATTTATATAAATAACGTACTTTTATTACGATGATTTGTTTACGGGAATGTCTTTGCTTCTGGATTAATTTCTCAATAAATTTCGTGAACCTGAAGAATCTAAGAAATGTTTCCTTTTTGAAATTTCAAGAATTTTTTTTGATATGGCTTAGTATTTTTGTTCTATTGTAACGCTGGAAACCTTTGTACATTCTGTAGTGAACTTTCAATTATAATTGGATCTTGTTTCAAATAATATTTTTTTATAAAATATATCTTAATTTTCATCATTTATTTGTAGATTATGTTTCAATTGGAGTTTCTTGATAAACATTGCGTATCTTAAGAATCTATGACATGTTTTAGTCTCAAAATGTTCTCTTTTCGGTTTAATCAGATGATCGATTCTCCATTAGTTTCTTTGCAGGTTTCAGACTCCAGATCCATGGAATGAGCACTCAATCCAAATCTGTACCTGACCTCAAACCAGTGAAAAATGAGGTTCCAGCTGAAGAATGGAAGATTAAAATGCTCTTTGATGGGGAATGCCCTCTCTGCATGCGTGAGGTAGTGTTTGTGGAATCTATCATCGTCCTCCAAACCCCACTATTGTCATCACCTTCGACAATGCCGATTTCGTTATGACCATCTCTTATTATCTGAGTGAGGTAAAAGGAACAAGAGTGATAAGAGGCTAGAGTGAAACGAAAAAGGCATAGTCATCCGACCTGTGGACGAGAGGCTACAGTGACAATATGGTTGTCGGCATTGGCATCCTTATCTTGGCGAGGAAAAATGACAATGATGGCTCATCATCGTCCTCTCATCATTGTCATTGGTGTCAGTGAAGATTAGCATAAGTTCAACGAATTCATTTCAGCCCACCCCAGTGAACTTCATATGATACAATCCTCTACCGCCTAGGGATATCTTCTGCATTTAGAGTCCGTTAAGGGCACTATGGTCATTTTTGGCGAGGGTAATTTTCCACTTCCCATCAAATATATGTAGGCCTTTGTTAAGCCTCCGAGAATGTATATAGAATTCGTGGATGAACTATAACGACCTCACACAATCACCAATATCCAATGCGCTAATTCGTTCGCACTTCAATACAAACAGATCTGACAAATCCGGTCAATACTGAAGAACAGATCCAGATCTGGATCATATAGGAATAGATCTAAGCATGAACAGGGAGTAAGATACTTCCTGTCAAGATTGTGGAGGCCGAGGTCCGAATCGGGCAACACAGCAATCCACGCCGGGAGAATCTCCTTCTTGAAGCTGGACGATCGAAAAATCCCCTCTGGAAGAGAACCCACCTTTATTTATAGGGCCGCCTCCCGCGCTTATTTGAATGCTCCCACGTGCTCCTCAGTTCCCATGTGCGGCGGAAGCTTGGTGTTTCTTCTTGCTCTGATAAGTCTTCGTCTGGGACTTATCATTGCTTGAGGAGGGTAGCAAAAAAAATTGAACCTCTGAAGTGATTTTATCTATAAATTATCATCCTGAAGGTTATGGGTGTACTTATTTTAAAGCTGGCGAATTGCTAAGTGTTTCTAGTTTATTCTTTCACAAAATATATGTGATAGTACTCAATGATTGATGAATGTATAGCAAGGGTTTTGGATAGAATTAGACGTGAATAATTATTGTGTGCTTGTTTCTTCCTCAGGTCGACATGCTTAGAGATCGGAATAAACGTTATGCGTCCATCAAGTTTGTGGATATAAGTTCGGAAGACTACTCTCCTGAAGACAATATGGGTCTTGATTATAAAACCGTACGTAATCTCAATTTTTATTTATTTCTTTTGTGCATCTTCACTTAATAATTTCCATGGAAAATCCTTGCATTAAATCTTGTAATGAAAAATTATCTCCAAATTTTTTATGTCTTTAATCGCTAGGGTGGAAGGATTTGAATATTTTTTGTGTTAAGAAAAAATCCCTAAGCCTTTCCATGCGTCACTCACAAAATCATCTTCCCTAAGTTAAAATATTTCCCGACTATATTTCATTAATCGATAAACAAAAAGTGAGCTATTTGATTCTTAATCTGAGCTTTCTCAACTTATACATAACTTTTGTAGTAGAAACGGAATTTTCATGACTGTGAGATCGATATCATCTATCGTGTACATGCAATTCAAGGCCTTAAATTAGGGAAATTAATTTTCAAAAGATCTTGATATGATCCCTAAACCCCTAATTTCCCCCGTAGGGGTAGTCATGTCTTTTCCCTTACGCATGTTTCCCTAAAATAGGGTGCCCTCCCTTTAGGAGAGCAGCCAGAGAAGTATTTGCTATTGGAAGTACCCGCCCCTTCTCCCCTCTGCAGCAGACCCTCATCCCCTCCCCTGCGATCCCCATCCCTCGTGATCGTTCTCCTGTTCACCACGTCTTCAGGTGGCTCATCCTCGGCCAATCCGTATCCCTCTGCTCGGCCTCTCCCCTACCATTCCCGTTCTCCTCTTCTTCCCAGGATCTCTCTTCATCATCAAATTACATTGGAGATGCTGGAGAGAAATATTCTATGGTTCTATTTCTGGCTTCTTACAGTTGAATTTTTTCACAATCATGAACAAAGAGTTACCCTTTTCATATTTATTATTTATTTCACCTTTTCAATGGTTTATGTAGGTCATGGGAAGGATTCATGCAATACAGGCGGATGGAACTGTTGTCACTGATGTTGAAGTATGTACCATAAATATATTTTCTGTACCGGAAAAAAGAACATAAATCATCATGACCAGCATAATTTGGTGAAAGAAATTTAAACTTTTTGCAGTTTCTCATTCCCATATCTTCCATTATTTGATGCCTTTTTATTTCCTGATGGAGAAAACCTGGTATTCTTTTAACCTATTTTGAATAAAACTGCCCTTAGTTCGGGGCCTGACAGAGAAAAAGGATAAAAATTCTCGTCGAATTCCACATGAAATCAAACAAAGTACAGGATAATTTATACCGACACCATTCAATCTATGGTATAGATTTGTTGGATGATGGATATTATTTCAGGCTTTCAGAAGATTATATGAGGAAGTTGGCCTGGGATGGGTGTATGCTGTCACCAAATATGAGCCTGTAAGTTTCAAGCCTTCAAACTAGCATTAAATATTTTATTTTATTGACGGAAATTAAAATTTTCATAAGACTCTACTTTACTTTCATCTCATCTCTCTCTCTATAGATATTTATGTATGTGGTACTTCGCTTTGACTCTTATATTGAATCATATTACCTAGATATCGACTATAGCCAATGCTGTCTATGGTGTCTGGGCAAAATACCGCCTTCAGATCACTGGTTAGACCTACTCTTTCATAATTTGTGTATATGCCCACATATTACATGAAAAAACTATTTTATTTATATATTTTTCTTTTCTTCAGGGAGGCCCCCATTAGAGGATGTCCTACTGTCCAAAAAGGGTGGAAAGGTTGGTTTGGCAATTATCCTTAAATCTCGACCGTTGATCTTGTGAACTCAATCACTGATTTTGGGCGTTGACTTGGTCAATTTCAGGGTCAACAGTGTGCAGACAATGGAGAAGACGGCTGCAAGTTGTGATCACTTTTCCCTATATTTTTATGTATTTATTTGTAAATATTTGTCAAAAAATGACTCGTGAATTTTATATATGATAATAAATGATTGACTTTTGTGTCCATAAGTAAGACCCAGAGAAAGGAAGTTGTCCAAAAAATAGAGATAAGAGAGAAAAGGTCTGCGAGGCCATTAATTATGTTGATTAAAAAATAAAGAAAAATGTACCCTTTTGTAAAATGGTTCGTTTACACTGACGAATTTGCTTGATAGACTGGAAGGAGGATAGACGTTGAATAGAAAACTAAATAGTTTAATAGACAGAGAGAACGAGAGATGAATGTATAGAGCTAGATATATTAAGAGAAAAAAATAAATAGGAAATTTATACAAAGAGTTGACTCTATGCTTGAGAGTTGAAGAAATGAACATTTTCACCCCAAGTGAGATTCTGCTTAATGCATATCCAAAAACCTATATAAAACTATCAATTGGAGGATGGATGATGGGTGATTCACTCGGTATTCTAACTAAGATGATAGTACACGATAAAAAATTTTAAAAAAATTCCATGTTTTACAAATGATTCGTACCCTCAACTTGAAATGATGCAAGGAGAAGAAATATGACATAATGAAATGATGAAACTCATTTTATTTGGGAACCATATAATTAAATACTAGAAAACAAGGAAAATCAAGATTTCATTCAAAGAGTATCATAAAATCCTAAAATATTTAAATAATTCAAATATATGATAAAAAAATTCACTTACGAAATTAATCAAGAAAAGTTGGTTAAAATACCCTAAAACCAAAAAACATCTTAACTTCATTCTAAAATTTAATAGAACACATAATTAAATTTTAGAAAACCAGTAAAAATCAGAATTTCATTCTAACAGTATAATAAAACCCTAAAATATGTAAATGATTCCAAATATACTAATAATGAAATTAATATAAAAAATGGTTAAAATAACCTAAAATCAAGAAATACCGTAACTCCGTTCTAAAATTTTAATACATCCTTTTAAGCCTTAATAACATGCATTTATCATCATTTTAATAAAAATAAATAGATAAAATGCACCATGAACCATACACCATACACATTTATCATCATCATTGTCTTGATCAATGCCAATGAAGGTCTATGATGTTGGCAGTCCCGAGATGGTTGATGTGTGCCAAACTTGAGTCCTACTCCCATTTACGTTAACCATCAACCGTCAATGATAGACAGTCATCCAGTCACCATCAACCAACCACAATCCAAAGCTAATCAATGTTGTCATCTTCATCAATGTGAATGAGAGTTGATGATGTTGACAGTCATTTGATGGTTGATGTATGCCAAAGTGCAACTCCTACTGTTATTTACATAAACCATCAACTGTCAACAGTAGACAGTCTTCCCTTCACTGTCAATGGTGAACAATAGACAATCATCCCTTCACTATCAGCCATCCAAAATTCATCACCGTCATCGTCTTCGTCAACCCCGAAAAGGGTTGTTGGCGGTGACGATCCTGCGACGATGGACGTGTTCAAACCCTGTTTACATTAACCATGAACAGTAATCAATCATCCCTTCCCCGTCAACCATCCAACATCCAAAATTCATCACCGTCATCGTCTTCGTCAACCCCGAAAAGGGTTGTTGACGGTGACGATCCTGCGACGATGGACGTGTTCAAACCCTGTTTACATTAACCATGAACAGTAATCAATCATCCCTTCCCCGTCAACCATCCACCATCCAAAATTCATCACCGTCATCGTCTTCGTCAACCCTGACAAGGGTTGTTGACGGTGCGGTCCTGTGACGGATGACGGGTGCCAAACCCTAATCCCAAATGTAATCCATAGGTCTAAATACTAGTATCTAGCTGTTTCATGGTGGGACCCACCTGAGATTTGATTTTGTATATATTTGCGGTTGGCCCCTCTTTTTCTATTTGTCCACTGAGCTTTCCTTTCAAAAGTCTCAAGCTTGCAATTTTGAGGGGTTCTTGGCGGCGCCGCTAACCAAGATCGACGAAGGCGAAGAGATGACCTCATCAATGGCGTTCACGCCGTCATCATCGGCCCAGGCTCACCGCCGATCGTCTTCTTCTCTGACATCTCCCCGTCGATCGCTCCGACGCTGCGCTGTAAGCTCTCTTTTTTCTTTTTGATTTCCGATTCTCATCGCGGTTCTTGCTTAAGGGCTTTTTTTTCTGGAATTTTTGGAGATTTGGGTTTCCTTTTGATTTCTGATTCTCATCGCGATTCTTGTAAAAAAGGTTTTTTTTTCTGGAAAATTTTGAGATATGGGTTCTGGGTTGTCTTATGAAATTGAATTTGGGAATGCAGAGCTGCAAAATGATCGAGCCTCCGAGGTTTAGCGCTAATGGGGCGTTGCCGTCTGCTCCGATTCTTTCTGATCCGATGATACCGAGGTTGAAGAAATTTATGCTGCCACAAGAAATAGACAGATGTAGTGACACGAAGTTGCGTATCTTCTCCGGGACGGCAAATCCTGCGCTATCACAGGTAGCCAAGGGATGTACGTAGGTGATACTTGTTTACCTGTGTTTACGTTTTTGTGATACTTTTATCATCTTATTAACATTGTTATGTTCTTAATTTGGAGCTTTGTGCTTTAAGAACTCTGTAACCGAGAAATTATTGTAGTTTGCATTAAACATCATAGAAAGCTTTCACACGCGCTGTAATTCCTGGACTGATAATTTTTTAGGCCACAGAATTAAATTTCTGTGGTGATATAATCGGCATTTTTGCTTTAAATTTCTGAAACGGTCTGCTCAAAAATGCTGAATTGATCAATACTACCTTCAGGAAATTGCTGGGTACTTGGGTCTGAATCTTGGAAGGATCAACATAAAAAGGTTTGCTGATGGCGAAATCTACGTTCAATTGCAAGAAAGCGTGAGAGGATGTGACGTCTTCCTTGTTCAGCCGACATGCCCACCAGCCAACGAGAACCTTATGGAGTTGTTGATCATGATAGATGCATGCCGCAGGGCATCGGCAAAGAACATTACTGCTGTCATTCCTTACTTTGGATATGCCAGGGCAGATAGAAAGGTAAGGTTCCTTGATCATATGATGTTTTTGGGTTCTTTCTACCTTAAACCTAGAACCCTTAACCTGAATTCTTCTCATATGATGCTTTAATCGTGTTATTGCGTTGTTTTAAATTCCATTTTTTATGATTTTTCATCCTTTCATATCATTTTACACAGTCCGGGCATTGATTGGTTGGAGGATCATTAGTGCTATTACCTGATATTTGAACCCTAAACCCTGCATTTTACTTGTATGATGTTTATCGTGTCATTTCACTGTCTCAAGTTCCATAATTCATGATGTTTTTGGCATTTTATATTAGTGGACATGGTCCAGCCGTTTGATTGTTTGGAGGATTATTTATCTACCGTTACCTGTCATTTAAACCCCAAACCCTAAACCCTGGATTCTACTCATATGATTTTCCCTATCTCAAATTCTGTATTTTAGGATCTTTTCATTCTTTTTATCATTTGACACGGTCCAGCCATTTGTTCGGTTGCGTGATCATTTTATAGTGCCATTACCTCGAATTGGCTGAAATTTGCAACCTATAAAGTTATATTTTTCCCTTCCGAACAGAAATTTCGGATGGGGACAGAAGTTCATAAACAATTGAGAACAATTTCACACGCAGATTCTACTTTGTAGAAAACTTCTAAATATATTTTCTATTTTTTAATGATAATATTATTCCATTTAATGTTTTCTTTTTATCTTTGAAATGTCTTTGGGCGTTTATCTCATTTTTCTATCTCGAAATGTCTTGGATTAGTCATGAGTTGCTGATTCTGATAAGAACCTCAGTCTAGGTTCGTATCTGAAGGTGGGTAGATAGAGGGCAAGGGCGAGGTAGACGTTTCTGGGGTAGGAGAGTCGAAAGGGGAATGATAGGAGGGGTCGAACAGATGGGACAGGGATTGACCAGGGACCAGCCGTCTGATGACGCGGTGAAGGGTTGACGATCGTGGGACAGGGATCGTCGGTGACTTGAAGAGAACCAAAAGGCAAGGTTAGGGATCAGATTGGAGGGGAGCCGGCTGAAGATCCGGAGAGACGATCATGGGGATAGGGGATCGCTGGATGGTCAAGGGGACGGGACCGAGACAGGGAGGAACAAGATAGTGAGCCAAGAGGCCGATCTTACTGTGATTTTGGAACACCGAAGAGTAGAAAAGAAAGATAATTTTATTGATCAAAAACAACTTAACCCACCAGATGTTACATGTCTCCTTTTTATAAGATATGGCCGTTGAGGAATATGACCGTTGGAATCAACGGTCATATTTTACAATGGTTGGGCCCATTTATAAGATATGGGCCCAATAGTACATTTCGATAAACCGAACTTAATACACATGATCTAACACTTACCTTAAGTCTTGACTGGCCTCCTCAAGGGAGGGTGTCAAACTTGCATCAGCCCTCTCTCCTCTCCTGCTGCTCTCTGCCCTGAAGCTCTGTCGGCTAGGGTTTTGACCAAAAAACACACTTCATTCTATTGAACGGGATTGGCCTTTAAAAAGGCCATACAGAGTGAGAGGGTGGGGCCCATGTCACTTAGACAAAATGGGCCACTTATATCATGTGGCCCATTAGTACATGAAGAAGAAAATATAAAGGAAAACAAAGAAAAAGAACAGAAGAAAAATAAAATTCTGTCTAACTCCCTCCCCCCCCCCTCCCGCAAGTTGGGCGTGAATGAGTCTTTGGAACTGGGGGCGGGGAAGGCCCTTGGTGAAGATGTCAGCAACTTGCTCCAATGACCTCACATACTGGAGTGTGATAACTCCTCCACAATTTTTTCTTTAATGAAATGCCGATCAATCTCCATGTGCTTTGTCCTATCATGCTGAACCGGATTCTGAGCAATTGCAATGGCTGATTGATTATCACAGCACAGTTTAATATCCCCTTGGGAGAATAAGCTAAGGTCTTCCATGATGCCTTTGATCCAAAGTGCTTCACGTACACCATGTGCTAAGGCTCTAAACTCTGCTTCTGCACTTGAGAGAGTAACTACTTTCTGCTTCTTACTCTGCCATGTCACGAGACTGTTCCCAATAAAAGTACAATAGCCAGAGGTGGATCTTCTGTCTGTTATTGAACCAGCAAAGTCAGCATCAGAATAAATCTTTACTGACATCTTCATCTCTTGTGAACAATATACCTAGTCCCACTGTAGCCTTAAGGTACTGCAATACTCTGTTTGCTTTCTGGAGGTGAGCTTCACATAGATTATTCATAAACTGGCTTAAAGTACTAACAGCATACGAAATATCCGGCCGGGTATAATTTAGATAGATGAGTTTTCCGATCAACCTCTGAAATGAGTCTTTATTCACTGGAGGGCTATCGTTCTCCTTATCCAGTTTAACATTGATGTCAACTGGTGTTCCCAGCGGTCTGCTGTCAAGTTTTCCTGTCTCATGGAGTAGATCCAGAATGTACTTATATTGTGAAATGAAAATTCCTCTTTTTGAGTATGCAACCTCAATACCCAGGAAATATGTCAAGGCCCCCAATGCTTTAATATCAAACTTCTCAGAAAGTTGCTGGCTAAGTTGTTGAATTTGTTCCTCATTGTTTCCTGTAACAATTATATCATCCACATAGACACTAAGAATTTCCATAGAGCCAGAGGGACTATGCTTCATAAACAGTGTATGATCACTGTTACTCTGCTGATATCCCAAACTTCTCATGACTGCAGAGAATTTTCCAAACCAGGCCCTTGGTGACTGTTTCAGGCCATAAAGTGCCTTGCGCAATTTACACACCACATTTGGTCTATCTGCTAGTTGGTATCCACTTCCTCTTCTAAATCACCTTGCAGAAAAGCATTTTTAACATCAAACTGGAGCAAATTCCATCCCAACTTTGCAGCTAGAGCAATCAAGATTCTGACAGTATTGAATTTGGCTACAGGTGCAAAAGTTTCGAAGTAATCGATGCCATATGATCGAGTATAACCCTTGGCAACCAGCCTCGCCTTGTATCTCTCTAGAGTCCCATCTGCATTGAACTTTGGTGTATATATCCACCTACACCCAATAACTTTTCTTCCTGGAGGTAAGAAAGTCAAGTCCTAAGTATGATTTTTCTTTAATGCCTCCATCTCCTCATCCATGGCAGTCTTCCACTCTCTACTTTTTAGAGCCTCTTCAACATTTCTGGGAACAGAGATTCCTCTTAGAGCACATAAGAATGCTTGGTACTGTGGGCTCAGTCTGGCATAAGAGACATAATTCTCTGTTAGTTCACCGTCAGGCCACCCACCGGGTTCTTGCGTACCTGAAGGGCTGCCCCGGCAAGGGCCTGCTCTTCCCTCGCAGTACTGACCGGACCGTCAAAGTATACACTGATGCTGACTTCGCCGGTTCCGTTGTGGATCATCGGTCTACCACGGGCTACTGCACATTTGTTTTTGGCAGTCTTGTCAGCTGGAAAAGCAGCAAGCAGGACAAAGTGTCTCGTTCTAGTGCCGAAGCCGAGTACCGCGCATTCGCCGATGGGGCCTCCGAGGGCCAGTGGATCTATGGTATCCTTCACGATCTCCGCGTGGAGTCCGCCGGCCTGATTCACTTCTACTGCGACAACAAATCGACGATCGCGTTGGCCAAGAACCCTGGACAACAGGGACGTATCAAGCACATGGAGCGCAACTGCTACTTCTTCAAGGAGCGAGTCGACGAAGGGATCTTTGACCTTGATTTTGTTGCCTCCGCCGACCAGGCAGCGGACGTCCTCACTAAGGGCCTCTCCCGCCCACTTCTTCAACGTGCCGTCTCCAAGCTCGGCATGGAAGATATCCATACTTTGCTTGCGGGGGGGTGTTAGTGAGAGACTAGCTACTATGGGCTAATGGGCCCTATTCTATAAGCCCATTAGCCCATCTATCCTTCTCTCTCTTAGGGTATACATACCCACCTATGTACTCAGTTATGCGTATGTCATTATCTTCCTCTTCCCTTCCATAACATTCTCCAATGGATATCTGGGTTTGTTTCGACAGCTCCTTGTACCCTTTCTCATTTCGATTGGCCATCCCAGGTCTTCCTCTTCCTGGTCCATAACTGGATCAGTTCCAGAAATCTCCTCAGGTTGTTCAATACGTAGTTCTTCATTGCCTACTGGAACATTGTTGGCTTCTCCTTCACTGGGCACAATCGGTTCTTTGGATGTCTCCTGTATCTCCACCGTCTGTTCTGATGGCAGTGGCAACATTTCATCACATCTTGGACCCTCTGACTCAAGTTGACTGACTTCATGTGGAATGGCCTCTCCTACACTTAGAATTTCCGTCGGTAGAGTTAGGAACTGGAAGTCTTGCTGCATTATTTCAGAAGCTTCTCCTGTGTCCTTCTCATTGGCAAAGAACATCTGCTTTTCATTAAATGTCACATCTGCTGTGACAAAAAATCTTCTGGACCCTGGGTGATATCACCTATAACCCTTTTGAGTAGTAGATTACCCAATAAATACACACTAGGTTGCCGTCAGATCAAGCTTTCCTGCATACATGTGAACATACGCAACACACCCAAATATCCTGGACATCAACCCAGCCCTCAATGTCACATGAGGATAGATTGAGGACATAAGGTCAAGGGAACTCTTGTATCCAATTACCTTTGTCGGAGGTCTATTAATGAGATAGATTGCAGTTGATACTGCCTCTCCCCAGTATGACTTGGGCATATTTGCCTGAAAGAGTAATGACCTAGCTGTTGCAAGTATATGTCCGACTCTCCTTTCGGCTAGCCCATTCTGTTGCAGGGTGTTGACACATGAAGATTCATGAAGAATACCTCTCTGGTCACAGTAGGTATTAACTGTAAAATTGAAGTACTCCCTAGCATTATCCGATCAGAGTTGTTTAATCCTCGCACTGAATTGATTATTAATTAGCTCACAAAATAGAACAATAACAGACGATACTTCTGCCTTCGACTTCAACAAATATAGCCATGTTAACCTGGTGCACCCGTCCACAAAAATCACAAACCATTTATGCCCAGAAAGACCGGTTATTGGGCATGGGCCCCACAAGTCGCTGTGAACGCAATCAAATGGAGTGGAACTCCTATCATTTAGACTTTTGTAAGATACCCTTCGGTGCTTAGCCAGTTGGCAAACATCACAAAACAGAGTACTAATATCAATTCCTTCAAAAACAGACGGAAAACATAGTTTTAGTAGCTCAATAAGAGGGCCCATTCGCTTATGCAGCAGTAGGACCCGATCCATAGCCTGAGGAAGCTTAACGGAGGGGAGACAGGGGACGGGGGAGCCTTCGATGAGCAGCAAGCCATCGTCCCTTCTACACGATGAAGTCCTCTTCCCGGTTACCTTGTCACAGAGAAAACACCCATTATTATCAAGAACAAACCTCCATCCACTGTCATCAACTAACTTCTGCAATGAAATCAGTCTCGCCCTGAGGCCAGGTATGTGTAACACCCTCTTGAGTACACCAATATTGAGGTTTATACTTCCAATCCCAGCAACAGTCAAAATTCCTCCACCTGCTGTGATTACCTTGTGGGGCTCATTGACTGGTAGGTACGAAGCAAACTGATTCCGATCTGGGGTCATATGATCAGTTGCCCCAGTATCTAGAATCCAGGTGCTTTCACTAGGATTTAGGAAAGAAGTCACTCCCAACAATGCCAAAGTTTTACCTTAATGAGCCAAGGATGTAGAACCCAATAATCCCTCAAGGCGATTCACCTCAGCCTTCAGTGCATGAACACTTTCTCCTGTGTTTTGTTGTGCTTTATCCACCTGATTCTTTCCCAAGGGGGTCTCTCCCATTTCTTGAGTGTCTGAGGTCACTACATATGCTTTCCTGTACTGTTGAGGCTGCTGCTGCTGCTGATGGTTCTTGTTGGCTAATTTCCAGCAATTCTCTCTAGTGTGATTTCACTTCTTGCAATAAACACAAAAAAGAGTGTCCCTGGTGTCTCCCTTTTGCATCTGTTTCTGGTTTGAGTTTCCAGCATACTGAGATATTCCAGTTGGTTCACCATGGATAGCCCGGGAATCATTCTTCTTAGTGGAGAATGCTCCAGATGTGCCATCTGCCGCAGGTGCATCTGGAGTAAGCTTCAGTCTCTTCTCTTCGTCTAAAGGCATTCCAACAGCCCCATCAAGGTCCGGAAGCTGTTCACGATGAAGGATCTGACTTCGGACACTTTCATATTCTGGATTAAGACCCATGAGAAAGGTAAAGAGTCTCTGCTTGAGGGTGTACTTTCTTTCCTTGGACTGGGGATTCTCAACTGGCCAATAGTGGTCGATTTCTCTCCAAATTCCCTTCAATCGACGAGCATAAACCATGATGGTTGCTTCGTCTTGTTTTGCATGAATGGCCTGTGCATTGAGTTCATAAATTCTCCAATCCATCCGCTGCTTAGAACAGCTCTTGATAATTTCTTCCCACATCTGCTAAACAGATTCCACAGAGATAATCGTCTACCATATCAGAGGCTATAGTTCCAAGAAGCCATTGATGGATAAGGGACTCATCTGACTTCCACACTTTATACCTTGGATCTCCAGGGGTTATCAGATCCTCCACAATGTGGTCTCCAAGGAACCTAGCCTCCAAAGATAATTCCACCAGCTTACGCCATTGATATGCATTAAGCCCATTGAACTTTATCTTGATATCAGGGAGCACAATCGTGACAGTGTCTCGATCTGTGATGGCCACAGTGGTAGTAATCTTGTTCTGGTCTTCCATTCCAGATTTCGAAATGCTTCTTCACAAACAGTGAATCCTCTAGCAAGAGAGAGATAATGGAACAGAGAGGAAGGTTTCTACTGGAGAGAAGGGAGGCGCAATGTGCTCACCAGGCTTGCTCTGATACCATGTCAAACTTGCATCAGTCCTCTCTCCTCTCCAGCTGCTCTCTGCCCTGAAGCTCTGTCGGCTAAAACACACTTCATTAGATTGAACGAGATTGGCCTTTAAAAAGGCCGTACAGAGTGAGAGGGTGGGCCCCATGTCACTTAAATGAAATGGGCCACTTATATCATGTGGCCCATTAGTACAGGAAAATATAAAGGAAAACCAAAGAAAAAGAAATGAAGAAAAATAAAAGACAATCTAATAGAAGGCTACACATATTTATAAGGAATGAAGCAATCTACCCTAAACATGAGATGACTGAAGTGCCCCTAGTGGGCTAAAAGGCCTAAGATACCCTTGGGGGTAGAGGATCGTCTTAGATTCCTGTAACCATCGTATTCTACCTGTAATGTGTCACCTATACTGTTATGATTCTTTTGGCTTGAAAAATCAGTTTTAATGTGCCTGGGGAATCTTATTGGAGTGGTACAAATATATGTATATATACAGAGGATGAGAGTAGGAGAGGGAGAAGAACAATGGTTACTGCTCTGGATCTCCCAGTCTCTGAAGCAACAACTTCCTATCTGCCCTCCTTGGGAAAGGGCTACATCCATACTTAAACAGATATTGAGTTGCAGGGGCAGAGGTTAAGGCATCTAATAATCCTCTATTTTTTCAGACGCAAGGGCGTGAATCAATTGCTGCCAAACTCGTGGCTAATTTGATTACAGAAGCTGGTGCAAATCGTGTGCTCGCTTGCGATCTCCACTCAGGACAGTCAATGGGATATTTTGACATCCCAGTTGATCACATTTATGGACAAGTAACTTTTTATAATTTGACCTTATTTTACTGTTTCTCTTTTATTATTTATCACTATGAAGTTTTCATACTGATCATCTCATCTGCTTTTTCTGCTCTGTTAGCCTGTGATTCTTGATTACTTGGCCAGCAAGACAATCTGTTCAGATGAGCTCGTCGTGGTTTCGCCAGATGTCGGTGGTGTTGCTAGGGCAAGAGCTTTTGCTAAGAAGCTATCTGATGCACCGCTGGCTATTGTTGACAAAAGGCGCTACAGTCATAATGTTGCTGAGGTAGGTTTTGGTCCTAAGCTTATAAAACACTTTGACCCTCCAAAAATAACTTTATTTATATGTTTTCCTCAAGAACTTCTAATATTTTGAGAGTCACAGATATGCTGCAATTTTGAATCTGGTTTGTAATTATAAATATTAAGTGATGGGATAGAATGAAACGGGCATACAATCAGAAGGGTTTCCGTTCTGTTGCACATCCTGAGGTCAGGATAGACGGCTATTGATGAGTTTGGGTTTTGTTTTCTTTCATTCGTTATCCTACCCAACCTCTTATGCATACAAAATACTCACAATCTTCTAAAAGATGTTCTTCTGTAATTTTCCAACCAGAAAGATGATTCTCTTTTTACAGGGGTGTCGCAAAACTTGTATCGCTGAAAACTTGAATCTGGTTTCAGATTTTACCGATGGCACAAAAGAGTGGGATGTCGATGTATAAGTTTGAAAAAGATTCAAAATGAATGATCCTGTCTGCCATTGTATCTAGGGGTATTTTTTGTCATTGCGCTCATTAGGGGAAATTCTGTCATTAAACTGCCAGGGGTATTCTGGTTATTATCTGTTTCAAGTTATTTTCCCTTTTGAATAGATGCTGGAGTCCCATCCCTAAGCGATGTCCGTTCAGGCTGGTCCTCTCCCCTCTAACCAAAAATCATTCTGGCATCCTGTCCATGTGCAGATGTTCATTCTGACTTCCTCTCTCTCTTCCCTTTACTCCTGACTTCCCAACAGATACTCAGTAATTGATACGGATACTCAGTATGGCTGAAATACCAAGCCTGTTGAAATCAGGAATCAGCGGATGGGACTTCCTAACTGCCATCTTCCCTGCATAAAACTGTTTTACCTGGGATCTTTGGAATTGGAGCATAACACTTTGATTGCATCGAAAGTCTCTCATTCTTATCAGTTTTACTGTGGAAAAGTGCGATGGAATTATATAGGTGCTTCAGGATTTATATAATTTATAAATAGTATGGGACATGTTAGGCCTTCCGCCAGTCTACTATCATCTGACGTGCTTGAGATGACTTTCGATTTATATAATTTCCGAACGGTTTCTAAGTTACGTTTATCTTGAGATGACTTTGGAGTCTCATGTCATGTTCTGCACTCGTTTTGGTCGATGTTCCTGCATGGTACACTCTTATTCTGTGGTTAGTGGATTTAATCAACAATCTGAATGTTACTTCAAAAAGAAAAAAAAAATCAACACTCTGAATGATAATCGCATGGATACTAGAATTATCAATGCCTTTTTTTCTTATAAATCCTCCACTGTAGTTCAGAAGTTTGGTGTACGTCTTGACTTGAATTGGGCATTTCCATGGTCTTTGGTATATTGTTTTACAACATTTAAACTTGAATCTATATGTTTCACAATAAGCTGTACCTCGGTGCATCTGTAACAAAGTGGACTGCTTTTTTATTATTTATTATGAAGAATATCTCATTTACTCCAGGTCATGAATCTCATTGGAGACGTTAAAGGGAAAGTTGCTGTTATGGTGGACGACATGATTGACACAGCTGGTAAATGGATATCATTTTACATCAAATTAACATAAACATAGCCACTTTTCAACTTGTTTGTTTGTCGTTTGTTTTATCATCTTGTCTGAAACGTGAGCTTACATCATCAATAATCGCGTCATCTTAGTAGGGTTCTCATATGAACCCGATTGAACGAGAACAAGTTCATGAAGTGGTTACTTTTGTGTGTAGCCGAGATACTCTTCCACCCCCAATCAATGTGGATCTCAATACTCCAACAGGTTCACCGTATGCATAGCTTATCGCCAAATACAGCTTGGTTCTGCACACTTCTTCCTCGAAAGCCAATCTCCCCCTCAATGCCTCTCCCTATGCTTTGCTGTTTTCGTTATACTTTCTTTCCTCAATGGGAATTTAGTTACCCCTTTCATTGTCACGTGCATGTGGTAATAACCTTCCACCTGGTATGACAGTTCTTTTATTTCTCTCTTGTACTCTCCTCTATTGATATTGCCTTACTGGTATCATAACAGGTTCACTACTTGGTGAAGAAACACTGATTTGGATGCAAAAATTTTCTACAGGCCTTTATAGTTGATTTTATAGATGTTCTCTTGCTCATAGAACCATTGAAAGCATTTTACAACCTTACTTTTACTCCACCCTTTTAAGAAAAACTTTTACTTCGCCCTTTAACAAATCAAAGATTGTGATGAAATTCTCGAAGAGAAGACTATGAAAGCAGGGGAGCATGGTGGAGATAGGGGTAGAATGGTGGTTGGAGACTAGAGAGAGAGAGATTAGGAACTCCAGATCCTGTACTTCTTGCCACCCAAGTAGTCAAATACAGCTCGCGTCCAAGAAAAAAGGAAACCTTCACGAATGAATTCAATAATTATTCTCAATAACATTCAGGGATAATTTTATTTTTATTGATGTCAATAAAATGTTGTGGCCTTTTTACTAAAAGACAAAAATAACCCTAGCTATAACCCTTGATATTAAGCAATGGGTTTTTCATGTCATTTATGGCTTCAGTGGGGTTCTATCAGATTGTGTCGTTCATGAAATAGATTGACCGATGTTTTTTTGTTTCTTATTCCAATATGAATCAAAAGCGTGTGACTATGGTAAAACTTTTGTTCTTACTGAGTGAAGGAACAATTGTCAAAGGAGCGGCTCTACTGCATGAAGAAGGAGCCAGGGAGGTCTATGCGTGTTGTACACATGCAGTTTTAAGGTGAATTTGAAGTTTCTCTTACCTATGCTTGTTTATTAAGTGTCAGCTATTCAATCTGTTTTGGCCGTTGCCAACTCCGTTTTTTATTCTTTTTCAAAGAAATTGTTGTCAACTCTCTGTGGCGGCTCACTTTGATGTATTAGAAGGATGGATTATAATTTCCTAAGAAATATTATCAGAAACATCTTAGACATTCAAAATTTTAAACTAAAACTGCTGCAGTACTTAACCTATGATATTTTTTTTATTTCTTTACGCCATGTTTTTTAGATCATTTTTCTGGAAGAAGGTTGATTCGAAAGCTTTGGATGAAAATATTATCAAATCAGCAACTAACCCGGCAAAGATATGTTCAAAGTATTGGGGCAGTTTCTCCGAGTTGTTTTCTTAATAAGTGGTACAGTGCATTTTTTTATTATTCAAACGATTAAGAAAAACTTTTCCCTTGCCTTTGACAAAAAACTGATAGTGTCAAGGTTATTTTAGTCATTTTTTTTCAGATTGGTATCCCTCTAAATATTTCCATTCTGAGGAGAGATAGGTGGTTGTTTAATTTGCTGAGGAAATCGTAGCTAAATGCCTCTGCATTTATTCGGTGGAAATATTGGTTATTTTTTTCCAACCATTTGTCTTCATTCCTGAACACTATTCTCTTTTTCCAACTTTTTTCGGCAGCCCTCCAGCGATTGAGAGGCTCTCTAGCGGCCTATTTCAAGAGGTGATTGTCACAAATACCCTTCCCGTTTCAGAGAAGAACTACTTCCCCCAGCTTACTGTGCTTTCTGTGGCCAATCTCCTGGGCGAGGCCATTTGGCGCGTCCATGATGACTGCTCTGTAAGTTTTTGGAATTTTTGTCGTTGGATCATTACACCATCTTATTCTTTTTGTGTGCCATCGAAAGGGGTATAAATGAACAACTCTATTTTTTGGTTAACTCTTTTGATTACGGGAGGGCCAAGTGCCATGGGTGAGGTCTGAGTTTTTAGATAATTTGGTATAAATTGGTTATTTAGGTAAGGTGGGTGAACAGTTTGTTGAACAGAGTCTCTCTCTCTCTCTCTCTCTCTCTCTCTCTCTCTTTCCCTTTCTCTTTTTTTTTTTCACTTTATCTCTTTCTCCATTGTGAGTGGGCCACGTTCTATAAGTGTCCCACGTGGGAGTTCTTTCTTTCTTTTCGAATTTCACTTAAGTAAAATCCCACGTGTGAGCCTTTAAGTGACTCACACGTGGGACCTTGTAATGGGGCCTCTTAAAAGGCCCCAAGCCCTAGCTGTCAAGTGTGCTTCTTAGTTTTTGTTCTTTTTGGTCTACAAGACTGTGTCTCAGGCGCCGCCCTTGGCTGGAGCTTCTCCTCTCCTCAACATCTCTCTATTTCTCCCAAACTAACATGGTATCAGAGCATCTCTGATCCTCGAAGGGCTCATCAACTGGAGCAGATCAAGTCGTTGTTGGAGGTGTTCCCTGTTGCTGTTAGCTCGTCTCAGATTTCCTCAAGCTCTGTCTGCAATGGCAATCAATGGCGATGAAAGTTTGGCTACTGTTGATGAAGGACTGAGTGGAGTTAGACAAGCAGAGTCTGACTCTCCTCAAGTTCAAGATGCTGGTCGTCCTAACTTTATTTTTCCCCCACCAGAAGTCAAGTTTGATGGGGGAAATATGTTTGAGTGGTCCAAGATGGTCACTCTCACTCTGTATGGATGCCAGCTGGGAGACCACTTGACAGATGATCCAAGAGCTGCATCGGATCCAGAGTACAAAAAATGGAGGGCTGAGGAATCTCTGATACTCAGCTGGATGCTCAGATCGATGACACCAGAGATGCGGCGAGATTTCCTCTACTGTGATACAGTAAAAGAAATGTGGGATGATATTCAGAAATACAGTGAAGAACAGAGTCATGACTGGAGGATTTACGAGTTAAATGTCCAGGCGACTCAAGCACGTCAAGGGACGGACAATGTACTTCAGTACTCCTCAAAACTGAAAGCAGTCTGGAGAGAAATTGACTACTTGTGGCCCACTCACAACCCACAGTCAGTGGAGCGGCAGTATATTTTGAAGCAGAGATTATTTACTTTTCTGATGGGTCTCAATCCCACGTATGAATCTGTGAGGAGCCAGCTCCTGCACAGAGAAAAATTGCCCAGTCTGGAAGAAGCTATTGGAGCAATCAGACAGGCAGAGAGTCGACTGCATGTTGCCTCTGATCCTCAGACTCAAAATTCCGCTGCATTTTTATCAAGGAAGTCAGAGGCTAAAGCGGCTCCAAATACGAGCTGGCCCACTTGTCCACCGCCACCTAACTCGACTGCTTCACCAGAAGGGGAAGACAGTCGTGATGCACTATTCTGCGCCTACTGCAAAAGGCGTCGACATACTAAAGAGAATTGTTGGAAGCTAGCATGGAAGAATCAGAACGCAGGGAAGAAGGCTTATGTATCTACTTCCCAACCACAAAACTCTGGAGCAGCCGGGACGAGTCAAACAGTTGAAGAAGTGCAAGAAAAACTCAGCTCTACCTCATTGGCAAAGTCAGGTAATTCCTCTCCCCATGATTGGATTGCCGATACTGGGGCAACAGATCATATGTCCCCAGATGCGCCACAATTCAGCAAGTATAGCCCTGCTGAAGTGACACATAGAGTCCAAACAGCTGGAGATGGTTATCTGTCAGTAAAGGGAGTTGGAAAGATTCGGGTTCCCCCCCTTGGGCTCCTCAAAGAAGTCTTACATGTAGAGGGCCTAAGGACAAACTTGATATCTATACAAAAAGTAGTTGATGATTTGGGTTGTCAATTTATTCTGGACAGTGATGACTGTTTTTTGTATGACAAGGTCTCCGGGAGGAAGATTTCGTCCTTTAGGAGGGAAGGTGGCTTACTCATCCTTGATGGCTTGCCTCGACAGTGCATGGTGTCACAACATACGATCACCAAGGAGGAAAGGGTGATCCGTCTACATCAACGGATGGGACACCCTCCTTTTGACTTACTTAAGACTTGTTATCCCTCTATGTTTAATGGGATTTTAGCTGAAAAATTATTTTGTGAGGCCTGTTGTATGGCCAAACTTCGAAGAACTACTTTTAAATTTATGGATGATCGATGCTCTTCCCCGTTTGATTGTATACACAGTGATGTTTGGGGGCCCTGCCCAGTGGAGAGTTTAACGGGCAGCCGTTATTTCATTGTGTTTGTTGACGACTGCAGTCGGGCGATGTGGCTATACTTGCTGAAATCTAAAGCAGAAGTGCCAACAGTAATTATCGAATTCTGCAGTTTAATTCAGAATCAGTTTGGGAAGAAGATCAAACGTTTTCGATCTGATAATGGAACTGAGTTCCTCAATGCCGAAGTTAAGTCGTACTTTATGAGCCAGGGGATTATACATGAGACGTCATGTGTCAACACCCCTCAGCGAAATGGGCTAGCTGAGAGGCGTTTGGGTTACACATTGGCCACTGCCAGGTCACTATTATTTCAAGCAAAGTTGTCCAAGAAATACTGGGGAGAGGCGGTACAGACAGCAGCCTATCTGATAAACAGAATTCCTATGAAAGTCATTGATCTTAACAGTCCCCTGGATCGACTACGAGAATTTTTTCCGAAAGTTCGTCTGTTCTCTGGACTTCCTGCTCGAGTATTCGGATGTGTGGTGTATGTGCATCAGAATTTAGGCAAACTTGACCCACGAGCAATCTGTTGCATATTTGTTGGATACTCTGGGACTCAAAAGGGATATAGGTGCTTTCACCATCCTTCAAGAAGATTCTTTGTGTCGGCAGATGTGGTGTTTAACGAGACAGAACTGTACTCCACTGCTGAAAATGTGTCTGCGACAACCCAGACTGAACAAGGCTCACACGTATTTGAATTTCTATGTCATTTGACTCCTGATCAAACCCATTGTTCTACTGCCACTCCAGCTGGGGAGATCGAGGTCAACACAAGCGGGCAGATAGTTGATGATGCCGAAGATGAATTGATTCAGCCTTTGGATGGGCAGGGTGAACTAGCGGGAGCTATGGACAATCAAATTAATCCTGAGGAAGAATTGACCCAAGAAGTTCCAGAACACTCACTAGAAGATGCAGTTGCAGATACGAATGTAGAAGCACCGGATGATGACTCAGGTTGGCCTATAGCATTGAGGAAGGGAGTAAGGTCGTGCCGAGCTAAGGCGAAGTACCCGATCAGCCATTACGTGAAATATGAAAGACTGAGCAGTCAGTATCGGAGTTTTCTCACTCTGCTGGGTGAAATTGTTGTTCCAGACAGAGTCGAGGATGCCCTCCGAGATCCGGGTTGGAAAGCAGCTATGGATGATGAAATGTATGCTCTCATGAAGAATGACACTTGGGAGATTACTTCCCTGCCCAAGGGAAAGAAGGCAGTGGGATGTCGATGGGTGTTCACACCCAAATTTCTGGCAGATAGAACGTTGGAAAGGCTCAAGGCCAGACTAGTGGCAAAGGGTTACACACAAACAGAGGGAATTGATTATGGTGAGACATTCGCGCCAGTAGCAAAGTTTAACACCGTCCAAGTCTTGATAGCACTTGCAGCTAAGTGTGATTGGGAAATTTTCAGTTTGATGTGAAGAGCATTTCTCCATGGAGAGTTGGAAGAGGAAGTCTATATGCAGCTTCCCCCGGGATATCGATTGACAGAAAAACCAAATCAAGTATGTCGACTGAAGAAGGCTCTGTATGGGTTGAAACAATCACCGAGGGCATGGTTTGGACGTTTCACCAAGGCCATGGTAGAATTGAATTACTATCAAGCTAGAGGAGATCATGCTCTCTTTATCAAGAAGGGAGCAGGTGGAGCAGTTACTGTTCTACTAGTCTATGTGGACGATATACTTGTTACTGGTGGAGATATAGAAGAAATTGATCGGTTGACCAAGGCACTGTCCAAACAATTTGATATGAAGGAACTTGGACCATTGAAGTATTTTTTGGGTATTGAGGTTGCATACTCCAACGAAGGTATTTCTCTCAGCCAACATAAGTATACGTTGGATCTACTGCAGGAAACTGGGCAATTGGGGTGTAAGCCAGCGACAACCCCCCTTGATATTAATGTAAAGATTGGAAAAGGAGATGGAGCGGCGGTAGACAAACATCTTTATCAAAGGTTGATTGGGAAACTGATTTACCTCAACCATACAAGACCAGATATCTCATATGCTGTCAGCCTATTGAGTCAGTTCATGAGTGAGCCATATGAAATTCATTTGCGAGCAGCTTACAGGATTCTGGCATATTTGAAATTCACTGTTGGACAAGGACTTCTATTCACTCGTGAAGGAGGTCTGACGTTAGAAGCCTATACTGACTCTGATTGAGCCGGGTCAGTGATTGATCATCACTCTACATCCGGTTATTGTACACTCTTGGGTGGTAGTTTGGTCACTTGGAGGAGTAAGAAGCAGAAGGAAGTCTCTCTGTCTAGTGCGGAAGCTGAACTTCGAGCACTTAAGCGGGGTGTCTCAGAATGTCGCTGGTTGAAGCATTTGTTGGAGGATATTGGATTATATGATGGTGAAGGAATCAAACTCTACTGTGACAATCAGTCTGCCCTTGCAATTGCCAGAAATCCTGTTCAACATGACAGGACCAAGCATATGGCCATTAATCGGCATTATCTTTCGGAGAACATTGATCGGGGAATCATTCAACCAGAGTACATTCCATCCGTCGACCAAAAAGCCGACGTCGACCAAAAAGCCGACATCTTCACCAAGTCTCTGCCTGGTCCGAGATTTCAACAGTTAGTGTCCAAGCTAGGCATGGTCAACATCCACACCTAGCTTGCGGGGGGGTGTTGAACAGAGTCTCTCTCTCTCTCTCTCTCTTTCCCTTTATCTTTTTTTTTCACTTTATCTCTTTCTCCATTGTGAGTGGGCCACGTTCTATAAGTGTCCCACGTGGGAGTTCTTTCTTTCTTTTCGAATTTCACTTAAGTAAAATCCCACGTGTGAGCCTTTAAGTGACTCACACGTGGGACCTTGTAATGGGGCCTCTTAAAAGGCCCCAAGCCCTAGCTGTCAAGTGTGCTTCTTAGTTTTTGTTCTTTTTGGTCTACAAGACTGTGTCTCAGGCGCCACCCTTGGCTGGAGCTTCTCCTCTCCTCAACATCTCTCTATTTCTCCCAAACTAACACAGTTTTTTCCTTTGGAGTCGTTTGCTATGAGGAAATGATCAGAGGAAACCTGATATTTTTAAGCATACTGGTCCAATTATGAAGTTCAAATTTGGTATTTTTACGTTTCATGATATCAGTCAAATATTATATGCATTTATAAAATCTGCATCAGTTAAATGTTGCATGTATTTGAGTTTATGAACATCTGAGATAAATTTGTCATTTTGAGATAAGATGGATGAGCTGCTCTTTTTTTTTTGGTGTTATTTTCGTGAGTGAAACCTCAGCAGAGTAGACTTGATTTATTTTAATCATAATAATCAAGTGTTAGCTATTTATAATTTTCTATTCTCTGGCAAATGTTACTTCTACGTATCAGCATCAGTCCTATAATATCTGTTAGATCATCATGGCCCAGTTAGGGCTAATTTTACTTACTTATGGGCCTGAGGCCATGTACGTGTAATAGACTAATCCTAAGGATCTAATGGAAAACTAACCTAAAATGGATTTAAATAAAGGCCCAATAAGGGCCCATTAACGGCCCACTAAGGACCCATTAAGGGCCCAATAGTGAGGGGCCCATTTAGGGAATATATTAGGTCCATTAAGGACCTAATATATGCTGGGCCTGATTTATATCAGGCCCAGCCTCCAACAGCTATAAATATAGCCGTTGGAAGTCCTTTTTTAAAAAGAAATCTCTTCTCCAGCTTTTTCCAACGGTCAGTTTTTGACCGTTGGACAAAAGCATTAACCTCTCTCTCTCTCTGTGAAAATTTGTATAAAAGGGGCATCTGTTCAGTAATAAAGATCAGTTCATTTTTGCCCCAATTTTTCTGTCTCTTCTCCACATTCTCAGAAATTCTCTCTGCAGTCCACTATCTCATCTTTTCCTTCAATTTATTACATGGTATCAGAGCATTTCCGATCCTGAATTCTGCAGAATTCAAGAGTGCAGTGTGGTTGGTGGCTTCTCAGAGAGAGTTATCTCCCTGATCCAAGTGTTCCTTTGCAGTTTCTTCCCCTGTCTTTCGTCACGAAGCAGGACATCAATTGTGGGTGGCTTTCTCAGAGAATTTCTCCCTGAGTTAGTGCATCTTCAGCAGCTGAAATTCCCTGCTCTTAATCCAAGAGGCAGGCCCCTTCTTTTTGGTGAGAATCTACTCTTATTTTTGTAAATTATTGGTGGCAAAACCAGAACCAGAATGGCGGCAAAAGCAGAAAAGGAAGTGGAAGAGCTTTCATCCAAGGCTACTCCCATAGCTCCAAATGCTCAAGTTACTGCCCTCGTCATCGCCCCAGTCCAGACCAGGCTTGTTTTGCCCGATTTGGACATGAAGTACAATGGCCTTAACGGCAAAAAATGGGTGACGATCGTTGAGAGAACCCTCAAGGCGATGTATCTGGGCAGACACTTGTCTGATGAAGCGCCTGCAGAAGAAGATCCGCGCAGTGAAGTCTGGGAGTCTGAAGAGGCTCTCATCATGAATTGGATGATCAAGAACATGGAGGATGAGCAGCGAGATGATTATCTCCTGATCAGCTGCATTCGAGATCTATGGCAGGAAATTAAGAAGTCGTGTGCAGAAATTCACGGCGATTTTCGAGTGTATGATCTGCGAGAACAAGAACGTACACTAAAGCAAGGGAGCTTAACGATCTCCACCTATTCTGCACGATTGAAGGCCATTTGGAGAGAGCTGGATGTCCTTTGGCCCACAGGTGATAAAAGTTCACCCTCTTACACTAGAGAAGTCATGTTCAGAATCCTTCAGTTTCTGATGGGTCTGAATCCGGAATATGAGACTCTACGGAGTCAACTACTGCATAGGGAACGATTCCCTACATTGGCAGAGGCAATTTCTGAGCTTCAAGGAGCAGAGAGCCGGAAGAAACTCGGCACTAAAAATGGTGAGGCCCCCACCCCTACTGCAGCAGCTCATCTAGCCAAGGAGCCGCAGAACACCTCTGCGCCATCTCTGGCACCCCAACATTAGAAAGCAACACCGAAGGAAGGTAATACTTCGGACGTAGTCTGTGGATATTGCAGGAAGACTGGCCACATCAAAAAGGACTGCCGGAAGCTGGCGTGGAAGGAAGAACAAATACGGAAAGGCACCTGGAATCCAGGGCAGCACAAGAAGGCCTACGTGGCTAGTGAGGGGGGGGGGGAACCTCTCTCTACTGAAAGAAATGAGGCAGGAAGCGAAATCCAGAAGATGATACAGTCTGAAGTAAGCAAGATTTTGCAGAAAATGAGCTCCGCATCATTGGTACAGTCGGGTAAGCACTTTGCATTTACAACATTTAAGAATACTACGTCAATTTCGGCATCTTGGGTTTTAGATTCAGGGGCGACAGACCATATGTCACCTCACAAGACACTGTTTCAATCCTATGAGATTGAAACAAAGGATCTTAAAGTATTTACTGCAAATGAAACAGTCAGGTCAGATCTCGATCTGGACTCCAGTGAGACAGACATTGAGGATGGTGAGCCCAGCCGAATTCCATCACCGGAACACAGTGAACAAGAATCCGATGAGAGCACAGCTCCAAGTCCGGCTGAGGAGGAGGAATTCCATACACCAGATGAAGTTCCAAGTGAAGAAATATCCCCTGCTATTGAGGATCATCCAAGTAACAATGGGTGGTCCATTGCCATCAGCAAAAGTGAGCGAAGGTGCACAAAAACTAAAATTTACCCAGTAAGCAATTATGTTTCATACATTCGGATATCTCCAGAATATAATAGAGTTGTTCAAGCATTGATGACAGTATCGGTCCCAAAGAGTGTCAAAGAAGCTATGACCTACCCCGAGTGGAAGAAAGCGATGGATGAAGAAATGGGAGTACTAGAAAGGAACGGTACTTGGGAGTTGTGCCCACTCCCGGCTGGAAAAAAGGTAGTAGGCAGCAGATGGGTATTTACCATCAAACATTACTCGGATGGATCAATTGCTAGGTACAAGGCCCGATTGGTAGCTCAAGGATACACCCAGTCCTATGGTATTAATTACAATGAGACATTTGCCCCGGTGGCCAAACTAAATACGGTAAGAGTTTTGATTTCCCTTGCAGCAATACTTGGATGGAAACTATACCAGTACGACGTAAAGAACGCTTTCTTACATGGAGACTTAGCGGAAGAGGTATACATGGCACCACCCCCTGGATATTCCTTGAGTAAAAGAGCAGGGGATGTATGCCATCTCAGAAAGTCGTTATATGGACTTAAACAGTCTCCCAGGGCCCGGTTTGGTAAGTTTTCAAAGGATATGATCGCAGCTGGATACCTCCAAAGTGAGGGAGATCACACCCTCTTTATAAAGCATAGTGAGGAGGGAAAATTAACAATTTTAATAGTGTATGTAGATGACATCATTATCACGGGAAATGACCATGAAGAAGTCCAGAGGCTTGAGAAGCATCTTTCCTCATCATTTGATATCAATGCTTTAGGGCTTTTGACATGTTTTCTAGGAATTGAAGTTGCATATTCAAAATCGGGGATTTTACTCACTCTACATAAGTATGTCCTGGATTTTCTAAAGGAAACAGAAAAACTGGACTGCAGACCATCAGCTACTCTAGTCGATGTCAATGTGAAGTTAAAGGCAGAACAGCATGACAAAGATGCCCCAATCGACAAGTCATCATTTCAAAGACTCATTGGCAGGTTGCTCTATTTGAACCACACAAGGCCAGACATAGCTTTTGCTGTGAATTCCCTCAGCCAGTTCATGAACGACCCGCGAGAGTCACATCAAAGAGCAGCAGATCAGATTCTGTCCTACCTCAAGGGTTCTATTGGACAAGGCCTACTGTTCCGATCAGGAGGTGAGCCTAGTGTAGTTCTTTTTACTAACTCTGATTATGCAGGTTCTTTCAAGGACAGCCGATCCACGTCCGGCTATTGTAGCTTCATTGGAGGTAACCTTGTTACATAGCGCAATAAAAAGCAGAAAGAAGTTTCCCTTTCGAGTGCTGAAGCAGAGCTTCGGGCCTTAAAAAAGGGCGTATGTGAAGGCATGTGGTTGAAAGGCATCTTACAAGACCTACATCTATACCAAGGCGAAGGTATGACTCTTCTTTCAGATAGCAAGTCGGCCATTGCCATGGCCAAGAACCCGGTTCAGCACGAACGCACCAAACACGCACGAGTGGCTAGACACTTCATCAAGCAGAGCATTGATGATGGCTTCATCATCCCACAGTATACTCCCACCTTGGAGCAGACTGCAGACATTTTTACGAAGGGGATCCCAGGACCAAAATTCCAGGCCTTGGTGTCCAAGTCGGGCATGATTAACATCTATACCCAACTTGAGGGGGGGTGTTAGATCATCACGGCCCAGTTAGGGCTAATTTTACTAACTTATGGGCCTGAGGCCATGTACGTGTAATAGACTAATCCTAAGGATCTAATGGAAAACTAACCTAAAATGGATTTAAATAAAGGCCCAATAAGGGCCCATTAACGGCCCACTAAGGACCCATTAAGGGCCCAATAGTGAGGGGCCCATTTAGGGAATATATTAGGTCCATTAAGGACCTAATATATGCTGGGCCTGATTTATATCAGGCCCAGCCTCCAACAGCTATAAATATAGCCGTTGGAAGTCCTTTTTTAAAAAGAAATCTCTTCTCCAGCTTTTTCCAACGGTCAGTTTTTGACCGTTGGACAAAAGCATTAACCTCTCTCTCTCTCTCTGTGAAAATTTGTATAAAAGGGGCATCTGTTCAGTAATAAAGATCAGTTCATTTTTGCCCCAATTTTTCTGTCTCTTCTCCACATTCTCAGAAATTCTCTCTGCAGTCCACTATCTCATCTTTTCCTTCAATTTATTACAATATCATCATATGATTTTTATGAATTTTTTCGCTTCTTTTATTACACACAGGGCGCTTATGAACCATATTCCAGCCTGGGGATCGATTGATCTCTTCACAAGATTTCTCAGCCGACGTCTTCTGTTCATATGGTACACAAACAGCCTTGTAGGATTTAAATGATTCTTCCTTATCATTGTGTTATTCTCTTTTTGTCCGCAAGACAATCCAACATAAGTCGTGCCCAGGAGTAATTAACTACCAATCAATGTGTGTTTAGTACTTTGAAATGCTCATTTCTTGAGTAACAGCTCAATTTTGTTTACAACTCCCAAAGGGAGGTTACCTAGACTTGGAAGAGTTAGAAACTCCCTAGTTAAAGCATGTACACAGAAGCACTCTTAGATGGGTGATCTTTGAAAAAATTAGGTTGGTTGGTTGCTCTTATGAATATCTCAACTCATGGGTCCATCATGAAATATATTTCTTGCATGTGAATTTGAAGATAAGTGTGGAATCCTAACCTAGGTTAGGTTAGGAGAAGGAGAAGGGTGATGAGAACAAGAAGAAGAATACTCTCATAACTGATAGGTTACAAGTGAAGGGTATATATACCCTAGGAGAGAGAAAACGAGAATAAGAGGGTAATGTGCTAATAGCACAAGGCCCATTACCCATATAAGACCTATCTCACTAACAGCCCCCCGCAAGCGAGGTATGGATGTCGTCCATGCCGAGCTTGGATACAGCGCGCACCAGGAGGGGAATAGACAGGCCCTTGGTCAAGACATCGGCGGCCTGGTCGGAGGAAGACACAAAATGGAGATTGAAGATGCCCTTGTCCATCCGCTCCTTGAAGAAGTAACGGTCACGGTCCATGTGCTTGATCCGACCGGTCTGGCCCGGATTTTTCGCCAGTGCAGTAGCCAACTTGTTGTTGCAGTAGATGTGAATCAGGCCGGAATACTTGACGCGAAGCTCGCGCAAGATCTCGTAGATCCACTGGCCTTTTGAAGCCCCATCAGCAAGGGCACTGGAGCGGGACGCCTTGTCCTGCTTACTGCTCTTACAGCTGACAAGGCTACCGAACAAAAAGGCGCAGTAACCGGGGGTAGAACGGTAGTCGACGACGGACCCGGCAAAATCAGCGTCCGTCGTGTCAGAGCTCCGTGGGAAGAGAAGGCCCTTCTCGGGGCAGCCTTTTAGGTATGCAAGGACCCGATTGGCGGCCTGGCGATGAATCTCATGTGGAGCATGCATGAACTGGCTGAGGAGGTTGACGACGAAGCTGATGTTGGGACGAGTGTGGGTCAAATAGAGGAGCTTCCCTACCAGCTGCTGATAGTGATAGTGGTTGACCGGCGGAGAGTCGCCCCCGTAACCCAACTTCACATTGGAATCAATGGGCGTTCAGAGTGGGGAGGAATCAGTCATACCAGTCAGTGTCAGCAGGTCACCGGTATACTTTTGCTGGGAGACAAAGATGCCGCGAGACGAGTAGGCGACCTCAAGACCCAAAAAATTATGGAGGGGGCCGAGTGCCTTAATCTCAAATTCCCGAGCAAGAGCAAGTCCGAGACAGGAGGCTACAACAGTGTTCGAGCCAGTAATCAGGATATCGTCGACGTAGACCACAAGGGTAGCGACCCCGGTAGGGCCATGGCGAAAGAAGATAGTAGCATCGCCGTTGCTCTAAGTGTAACCTTCGGCACACATGACGGAGGAGAAGCGACCAAACCACATCCGTGGAGACTGCTTCAGTCCGTACAAGGACTTCCGCAATCGACAGACGGTTCCCGGAGGACCAAGGGGGTGCCCGGGAGGGTGGCTCATGTAGACCTCTTCCTCAAGATCGCCGTGAAGAAAGGCGTTCTTGACATCAAATTGCCGAATCAACCACCCATGATGAGCAGCGAGAGCCAAGAGTAGACGGACGGATTCCATCTTCGCCACGGGAGAGAAGGTCTCCAAGTAGTCGATCCCGTAGGACTGCGTAAAGCCCCGAGAAACAAGCCAAGACTTGCGACGCTCAAGGGATCCATCAGCATGGTGCTTCGGGGTATGAACCCACTTGCACCCCACGGCCTTCTTTCCCGGCGGGAGAGGAACCACATCCCAAGTGTGATTTTTGACCAAGGCATGCATTTCTTCGTCCATGGCCGCCTTCCAATGAGGACAAGCAAGAGCATCGGCAAGGCGATGTGGAACGGAGACGGACGCAAGGCGGGTCGAAAAAAGACGGTAGGGAGGACTCAGGCGGTCGTAGGAAAGATAGTGAGAAAGAGGATAAAGAGATGTGCGAGTGCACTGGCGGACCCCTTTGCGAAGAGCAATCGGCCAACCGAGGGAGGCATCGTCAGCGCCAGGGGGAGTCGACGGAGAGGGAGGGCTAAAGGAGGAGGGAGCGGAAGCGGTGGAGGAGGGAGAGGATGTCACAGCAGGGGCGGATGACTAGGAGGGAGGTGAGAGCGAAGGCGAGGAATTGACATGGGTCGGAGTAGAGGAAAACTAAGGAGGAGACTCCGTGGAAGGACATGAGTCGGAGGCCACCACAGGAGAGGAGTCATGAGGTGGAGTAGGATCACGGGCGACATCCGGGGGAGGAGGTGCCGTGGGCGTGACGACAGGGAAGGGGTCCAAAATGGGAGATGACGAGGCCTCACCCGGCGGAGGGCCGGACGAGGAGGAGCCAAAGAAGGGTTTAAATTCAGCAAAGGTGATGTTCGCAGAGATAAGGAACCGTCGAGTGGATGGGTGATAGCATTTGTACCCTTTTTGGAGAGAGGAGTAGCCGACGAAGATGCACTTGAGGGCCCGGGCATCGAGCTTCGTCAAGGTGGGTGCCGTGTCGTGGACGTACGCCGTGCACCCAAAGACACGGGAAGAAGGTTGGTACGCAGCGTCACGGCAGGAAATGCAGTGGACATCGATCGGACTGCTGAACTGAAGAGGCTGGGAGGGCAGGCGGTTGATGAGATGAGTAGCTGTCAAGACGGCTTCGCCCCAATACGTCCAGGGGACACAGTAATTCAACAGTAGGGTGCGGGCAGTAGACGTCACATAGCCAATACGACGTTCTGCCATGCCATTTTGCTCCGGGGTGGCAACGCACGACGTCTCATGGAGAACGCCCTGGGTCTGAACGGAAAGTAGGATGCCAACTCCTGGTTGACGTAGTCGCGAGTGTTGTCCGAACGGAACCGCTTAATGGGACGGCCAAACTGGGTCTGAACCATCGCACAAAACTGCTGAACCATGGCCGCTACAGCCGACTTGGCTGGAAGCAAGTAGGTCCACGTGTAGCGGGTGGCCTCGTTGACGAAGATTAGAAACCAGCGGTGCCCCTTCAGACTGGGCTGCGGAGACGGCCCCCAGATATCGCTGTGGATACGATACAGCGGCACTGTCGTATGGGAAGCAGATGGAGAAAAAGACGAACGTCGATGTTTGGCTAACTGGCATGCCTCACAAATAACGGTCTAAAGGTCCAAGCCCATACATAAAGACGGAAATAGACGCTGTAAAGTAGAGAATGGTGGGTACCCGAGGCGCTGGTGAGCAAGCTGGAGGCGGTCGCGGCAAGAATCAGCAGCGGTGTGAAGACTTCGCTGCACCATAAAGCACGATCGGCTCCCATCATCGAACAGCAGCAACCCCCGGTCCCGCCTAATCGGTGTAGTCTTCTGCACCTTGTTAGACAAGAAGATCCCGTCAGGTTGGATGTGGAAGGAACACTGAACCACATCGACAAGGCGCTGCGGTGACATAAGCAAAGCACGGAGAGACGGAACGTGGAGGACGTTGTGAATGAGACCGATACCGTCCACGTGGATAGTCCCGATGCCAGCCACTCGAAGATGTCCACCACCGGCGGTGAGGACAGCCCAAGTCCCACCATGCCGCTCGTAGGATATGAAGCGGTGATTGAACGGGGTCATGTGTTCCGTGGCCCCCGTATCAAGCACCCAAGTGGTATCCGACACGAGAGGGCCTGTGAGAGCCGTATGTCCACAGTACCACTGATCGGAAGAAGAGGCAAGTGACGCACCAAACCTCCCGAAGGAGGCCATAGGCTGGGTCTGCAAGGCGGTCAACTGCGCAGACAAACGAGCAAGGTCGGCTTGTAACTGCTCCATGGAGACTGCAGAGCTGCCGGGTAGAGGAGGTGACGCGGCTGGGGCGGCGGCGACATGGGCTTTGGCATCCTTGGCAGCTTGAAGGTCAAGCTGCTTCTTCCTGCATCGCTTCGCAGTGTGACGACGCTTGCCACAATAGGTACACACCAGCTTGTCCCGCGGGTTGGAGGCTGGATCGGGAGCAGGAGGTTTGGGTGGCTCCGGTGGACGCGGCAACAAACCAGAGGAATCCCCAGAGCGGGAGATCAAGGCGGTGGAGTCGGCCGGGGGCGCCACCTCAGAACGATCACGGCGGAGACTACTCTCCATCTCGATCAACTCCTTGACCACTGCTTCAAACTCCGGGAGAGTGCCCTTGGTGTGCAAAGTTCTGCGCCGAACCTCGGCATACTTCGGGTTGAGGCGGTCAAGGAATGACAGAAACTGACGGCAAAGAGTGTGACGTCGATCAACGCCGTTCGGATCGCCAACTAGCATGTAGTAGTCGACCTCCCGCCAGAGTGCAGTGTGGGCCAAGCTATTGTCCATGATGGACATCGTCCCTTGGCGTAGGGCACCAGCGCGCTCCACTAGTGAGAAAATCCGCCAGTGATCGGCATCGTGGCCACAATACTTGTGGGCATGATCCCAAATCTCCTTCGGAGTAGTCAAATGAAGGAACTTGTCGTAGACCGAGGGAGAGAGCGTGTGGTTTAGCAGCCAGGAGTTGACAAAGTGCTGCTCGGCGTGGAACGCAACATAGTGTGGGTCGGTCGGCGGCAGGGCTGGGCAGATCAAGTGCTTGTGGAGGAGACGGCCCTTCAGCGTGGACTCCACAAACTTAATCCAGGCCAGCAGTTGCAGAGCACTCAACCGACAACAGTCGGGAGCAGGCGGGAGAGGGAGACCAATCTTCGGAGAGGGCAGGTCTCTCCCGAAGTCAGCCGCTGTGAAGACGGGAGACTGCGCCGGGGGGTTCTCAGGAGGAGAAGACCCGGAGTGGACGGGGGACATGATGAGCAGCAGCGATCACGGCGGCTGGTCCGGCTGCGGCTGGCAACGGCTTGCGGCCTGCTTGGGCTGCGGCTGCGGCTTGCTGCGGGCTGCGGCTTGCTGCGGGCTGCAGCTGCGGCTTGCGGCAAGCTGCGGCGTGCGGCCTGCGTGGGCTGCGGCAACGGCTGGCAGCCTACGGCTGCAGGCTGCGGCTGCGGGCGGCGGCTGCGGCTGGCGGCCTGCGGGCTGCGGCTGCGGCTGCGGCTGGTGGCCTGCGGTTGCGGGCTGCGGCTGCGGGCTGCGAGTAACCTGCGAGTAGCCTGCGGCTACGGGCTGCAGCTGCGGCTTGCGACTTGCGGCTGGCGGCCTGTGGCTGCGGCTGCTGCCTGTGGGTTGCAGCGTGCGGCCTGCGGCTGCGGGCTGCGGCGTGTGGCCTGCGGCTGCGGGTTGTGGCTGCGGCCGGTGGCTGCGGGCTGCGGGCCGCGGCTGAGAGAGGAAGGTGGTGGAGGAAGAAAGAAATTTGGTGGAGAAAGAAACTCCGCTGGCTGGCTGGTGAGTCTGGCTAGCAGACGGTGGCAGCAAGGGCCAGGGACAAGAAGAGGATCAAGAGCAAGGCTCTGATACCATGTGGAATCCTAACCTAGGTTAGGTTAGGAGAAGGAGAAGGGTGATGAGAACAAGAAGAAGAATACTCTCATAACTGATAGGTTACAAGTGAAGGGTATATATACCCTAGGAGAGAGAAAACGAGAGTAAGAGGGTAATGGGCTAATAGTACGAGGCCCATTACCCATATAAGACCTATCTCACTAACAATAAGGCTTCCAAGCAAGAGACAATATCAATAATTTTTTGAAGGACTGGCGATTGGTTCCATTATCAAATTGAATATAAGATTTAGGTCAAGCATTGATGAATTTACAGCAAGGCTCTATGATAAGAACCTCGATCTGGGCTCATATCAGTCTGTGCTAGCATGGATTGTAACATTGAATAAGAGAAATGTAAGTCAGTGGGGAAGTGTTAGAGAGGGGAAAATATCTATAAGATTCATAATGAAAGGGATCTAGTTATAGAACTTTCATTAAGCTTCATCAGAAGCGCTAGTCGCTTCTGATTCTTGTGAATTAACTTCTTTTCTTCGTTTCTTCATTGGCATATTATGAATTCGCTTCAGGGCTGTCGCGCCAGCCTTAAAATCACCAAATCTGCCATATCTCGATATACTATAGCTGAGTTTGGGAATTATATTTATGTTGCAACTATAAACCCATTCTTGTCCAAGGGATTAATTACCCTTTGGATATTAGCTCACTCAAAAAGAGAGGACTTCTCTGGAGCTAAGGATAATATGGATTCATCCATATTACATTCATCAACAAGTTGTGCGGGAGGTTAACCATAAATAGAATAATTCACCTTTTGGTAAACTTGAATTTTAGGGTGATAAGTCATTGATAATCCCAATTGAGTTTAATATGTATATATATATAAACCTTGACTTTATAAATATTAGATAGGATGAAAGGGTCTGCCTCTTTGGGAACATAGATTAGGAAATTTAACATCTTTTAAACAGTGATTAGTAGATAAGGAGATAATTTGTTAGGTAGAAGAGAGAGAAGTGAAGAGTGGTGAAATGGGAAGGCAATAAAGAATCAATATAGAGATTATGAATATATTCTGTTAATGTGGAATGGAGGGTCATGAATGTAGAGAGATGGTAAGAAACATGAGAGATAGAGAGTGGGAATGATAAAGGCACAAGGAGGTTGAGTAGATATATTCAGAGTGCAGCAATTCATTTAGATGAATTGGTGCACTATGACATGATGGATAAGATGGGGATGGTGTGATTGAAAAAATGATTTGAATGGGTGAAATGGATGGAACTAAGGGGGTTCAAGATAAAAGGGGGCAACAGGTGGAGCTCTTGGAATGGGGAAAGGATAGGGGGCACCAAGCAGTCATGGAGGGTGCCCTCCCCTGTTTTTAGTGGTCTTTGGGCTCCATTTTATGATCATACAAACTGGGCCATGGTTGGTATGCCCATCCTTTACAATCATATAGTCAAATGAATTGACATGAATTCTTTGGATGAGTATAGCTCAGTACTTTTTATGGAAGTGGCTCAGCTGCTTGGACAGGTAGTCAATGATTTTTTTAACCATATAAAGTTAATAGAAATGTATATCCAAATCTTAAGAGAGAAATATATAATATTACTAAAATGAATGAAAAATTCATTGATTTTATTGCCTGATTTTTCTTCCACTGTTAGATGAGTAATTTTATTAGCCTACCTATGAAAGTTTCTATGCATCGATGAGATTTTCTCTGAAAATGATTGAATAAATTAATGAAATCAAGATAAAGTCAATGGTAATCAGGGAAGAAGGATATCTAACTACCTTAAGGGCCAAGTACGAGCTGCATCAAATTGAGGCATACATAAGATAATAAGATGAACTCCAATCAATATCACTGAAAGGGGATAACTTTGAGTTTCATGAAAGACTCTAATATTAACACCTTGAAGCATATTATAATATGAAGTGACTTCCGTTAAAACTTATTTTATCTCTTTTAAATAACAATTACAGAATTATCGAGTTTTTAAACTAGCAAATCATAACTAAAAAATCATATTTACACATGTATAAAGTATACTAGTACAAATAAATACATATTGAATCCAAATTTGTTTTTATCATCAACATGACTTCATTAAATTACAACATTAAAAGCAAAAAAAGGTATACCTATGCAACATTATGGTTTGGAAAAAAATCTTTTTATGTAGTTCAGAAACAAATGTATTAGAATGAACCATGGTACATGAGAAGTTTGTTCCTAATTTTTATCCCAGTATGGGTTTTCCATTCTTTTGTTTTCCACTTATGCTATGGAAAGTTACATAACGTTTCTTAAGCATTAGGGTGACCAAGATCACTCATAATATTCATGATATTTTTCTCTAAATTGTATTCTTGAAAACATCATTTTAAACCTCAACAGAAAATTTAATCATACTATTCAAGTACACAATCGATTATTAATCTGACCGGGGGCTATCTTGGATTCAGGAATAATAACAGGAGTGCCATAAAGTTATGCATCACGTGAACCTCTATCATTACATAGGAAAAACATTTTTCATAAAATTAAATCTATTATTGATAAACTAAAATTAGGGTAATAAGTTGTTTTTAAAAAAAGAAATAAGCTGCTGTTGTTTTTTGAGTTAATTAATGAATTTTGACAAAATTTACTCATAACAAAATTGAGAAGTTAGTGATGATCAAGGGTCGTCTCAATAGGTAACATATATTAAGAATTTAATGGTGATTAGGGGACGAGAAAGTATTTTATTCATTTAGAATAATATGACATGAGAATGATAATGAAAGATAGATGCACACAATAATTTAAAAATGGACATACATGAATGGAATAAGTGGGTTCCATAAATGACGATGACCGATAAATTAGTTGTGAATGATGTGTAAGGATGTTATGGATTAGATGGATGCGGATGGGTATATTGAATAATCACATTGACATTTTTTATCTGTTGGGAATTCATAAAATGTCATCATGGATATAATCAGAAAAATGACATTTATTAAATACTATGAGCCCACATTAAACATTTAAAAAATTTCTGAATTTTTTACATAAATGTATTGTGAAAAACTATCCTGCTCAATAGAGGCCTATATCATCAATACAAATGATATTGAGCATGTGGGTTAATCCAAATTGTATTATTTTGAGATGCTAGGCACTCATTATTTAAAGCTTTATTGCTTAATGGTATCAATAATTTTCTTTGTCTAGAGTGTCTACAGATTCATATGAATCAGGGATACTCCATATATGTTTCCTTTTATCTTTGCCAGTGCGGCCATTTGTTTAAATTTAAAAAGCAAAATATGAATGTAATATATTTTTATGTTATTATTCTTCTGGACCTTTCAATATAATAGGAGTGGGTTATAAATCAAAATAAATGATAATTAAATAAATATTTTATAATAAAGTATAATGTAATCATATATGTCAACTCAATAACTAAAATAAAAATATATAATTTATTTCGTTATTAAACATATTCATGTGGTAAAGTTTTAATTAAAAATGGATTTTACAATGAGATTTTAATATTCATGACCATATGGGATTTATATAATTTATTAAGGTACCTCATGGTTTTTATTGCATAGGAGAGGATTGATTAAGATGTATTGTGAAATTACTTGAATAGTTTTCCAAATAAATCATAGTCTGGATTTTCATAGTATAGTCCCTCGAATTCCCTTGAATTACCTCAATATTATAAAAAATCGTGGATATCTAGTTTTTTAGTCGAGCTCGTTCCTTGGTATCCAAAAATAAAAAGACTAAGACAATCACAAATTTTGATAAATTAGAGAATTATAGTTGATTTAAATTTGCATCTTAAAGCAAATAAAAAAATCTCGTACATAGTGTGTATCGAATTGGATCTCAAATTGCTATCCATTGTAGATCAGGATTAATTGGGTAGAAAGATAATTAAAATGTGAACTAATTATCAGGGTTTAATGATACTCCCTAAAATACAAAAGGGACATTCTTTTGGAGCTTTATATTTTACATTCAATAGTAGAGCTTGATTATTTATCAAAAAAATGATAATTAAAAAAAATGAGGGCTGAATTTCTTTCCCATTTATCTAACCTAAAATACTTACATAACTACACACTGAAGCTTCTTACGTTGAGTGTCTAATAGGAGTAAAAATAATTATGCTGAGGTAGAAAATCCTTATTTAACTAGTGAACTATCTGTGTGAAAAGGATTATATACACATTATATGTAGCCCCATTTGTGACCATGCGTGATGCAATTAACTCTTGGAAAGAGGTAGTTATCAGAAATATTTGTTACACAAATATGGTAACCTTAGGATACTGCATTGGAGTGTTTTGTAATTTGAATAAATGGTAAAACCAAAACTTGGCCTAAAATTCATATGGTGCCAGTTTCTTATGTTAGGGTGATATAAATATTCAGTGTGTTGTAAAATTCTAAGATGTTGAGACTATGCTCTAAATGCTGATTAATTACTCAAAAACTAGATGTTCCAAATTTTCAAACTATGATTGTGTCTTACAGATTGGGTATACAATGTTAATCCAACTCTGGTAAATCATTCGATTTCAAAAGGAAAGTCAAATTATGAGGGTAGAAAATTGAAGTTACAAGTTATGTTCTAGTATTTGAGCAGACTATTGTGAATAACATTGTTTTATTCTTTAATTTGACACAATGAAATACATGTAATAGTATCAAGTGATCAAGATGTGTGCTCAGTGCTAGAATAATTATATTATGGCAATGCATGTAGTAAATTGTGAGGTACATATTCCAAGTAGGATAGACCCCAAAAAATGTGCATAATTTTTCATTGAAATACAAACTTGTATAAGTAAAAGCATGAATTACATTGCAATAACATAATATTATCTCATGGTTATGCAAAGAATTATATTCGGTTTTCTTCTTAAAATAAATGCATAAAACATTTTAAGAAGGTTTTTTTTCCTCTCAAGCAAGATCACTAGGAAAACAATCAAGCCTGTGATAGACAAAATCAAGGGCTGAGAATAATGAAATATTAAATTATCAAGGATGAGTCCATAAGATTACAATATACTATGATATATAGATAACTTAGCTGAAATTCATCAGATAAGGGCTAATAAATGTCCCTCAGTTGGACCTTCATTTTTAATCAATGTGCGGCACATATCATCTTTTTTTGGAGTATGAAATGAGTCTGCGATAAAATATTTAATTCTTGGATATATGTAGATAGAATATTAGTAATATATAATTGATTTCTTACATTCTTATGAATCACGTTTGGTGTTTATAAAATTTAGTGGAATGACACATAAATTTTTTGTTGCTGATATTTTATTATGGGGGAATATAAATAAATCAAGACATATCTTCCCTGAATACCTTAGAATGAGTGGCCAAGTTTCAGTGGTCCCCACGTGACACCTTCCCCCCTCACGTGACTCTTCTTTCTACTCTCTCTCTTCTTTTACTGCTACTTCTCTCTCACTCTTCTTCTTATTAGTTTTTCTCTCTGTGTGTCTTAATTTTCTTATTCTTTCTCTCTCTCTCTCTTTATTTTCTTCTTCTTCTTTCTCTCTCTCTCTCTCTTTATTTTCTTCTTCTTCTTTCTCTCTCTCTCTTTATTTTCTTCTTCTTCTTCTTCTTCTTCTTCTCTCTCTCTCTCTATTTTCTTCTTCTTCTCTCTCTCTCTCTATTTTCTTCTTCTTCTATCTCTCTCTCTATTTTCTTCTTCTTCTATCTCTCTCTCTATTTTCTTCTTCTTCTATCTCTCTCTCTATTTTCTTCTTCTTCTTTCTCTCCCTCTCTCTTTATTTTCTTCTTCTTCTTTCTCTCTCTCTCTCTCTATTTTCTTCTTCTTCTTTCTCTCTCTCTATTTTCTTCTTCTTCTTCTTTCTCTCTCTCTCTCTCTCTGTTTTCTTCTTCTTCTTTCTCTCTCTCTCTCTCTCTCTTTATTTTCTTCTTCTTCTTTATCTCTCTATCTTATTTTCTTCTTCTTCTTTATCTCTCTATCTTAATTTCTTCTTCTTCTTTCTCTCTCTCTCTCTATTTTCTTCTTCTTCTTTATCTCTCTATCTTATTTTCCTCTTCTTCTTTATCTCTCTATCTTAATTTCTTCTTCTTCTTTCTCTCTCTATCTTAATTTTCTTCTTCTTCTTTCTCTCTCTCTCTCTCTCTCTATCTTAATTTTCTTCTTCTTTCTCTCTCTCTCTCTCTCTCTCTCTTATTGTTGTTGTTATTCTTCTTTCTCTCTCTCTCTCTTATTGTTGTTGTTATTTTTCTTTCTCTCTCTCTCATTGTTGTCGTTGTTATTATTATTCTTCTTCTCTCTCTCTCTCTTATTGCGCTATCTTATTCTTCTTCTTGTTCTTTCTCTTTCAAATCTCTCTCTCCTTTTCCTCTTTTTCTCTCTCTCTCTCTCTCTCTCTCTCTATCTATCTTCTTCTGATTATCTCTCTCCTTTCCTTCGTCTTATCATCTCTTTATCTATCTTCTTCTGATTCTCTCTCTCCTATCCTTCGTCTACATCTCTCTCTCTATCTTCTCCTGATTGTCTCTCTCTTTCTACTTCTCTCTCTCCCTCCTCCCTCTCCTCTTCTGATTCTGTCTCTCATTTTCCCTTCTTCTTCTTTCTCTCTCTCTCTTCCCTCTTTCTCTTCTGGTTCTCTTTCACTCCTTTTCCTTCTTCTTCTTCTCTCTCTCCCCTTCTTTCCCTCTCTCCCTCTCTCTCTTTTATTCTTTCTTTCTCTTTCTCTCTCTCCTCCATTATTTCTCTCTTTCTCTCTCTTCTTCTGATTCTCTCCCCCTTCTTTCTCTCTCTCTCTCTCTTCTGATTCTCTCCCCTTCTCTCTCTCTCTCCTGATTCTCTCCCCTTCTTTCTTTCTCTCTCTCTCTCCTCCATTCTTTCTCTCTCTCTCTCTCTCTCTCTCTCTCTCTCTTCTGATTCTCTCCCCTTCTCTCTCTCTCTCCTGATTCTCTCCCCTTCTTTCTTTCTCTCTCTCTCTCCTCCATTCTTTCTCTCTCTCTCTCTCTCTCTCTCTCTCTCTCTCTCTTCTGATTCTCTCCCCTTCTTTCTCTCTCTCTCTCTCTCTCTCTCTCTCTCTCTCTTCTTATTCTCTCCCCTTCTTTCTCTCTCTCTCTCTCTCTCTCTCTCTCTTCTGATTCTCTCCCCTTCTCTCTCTCTTCTGATTCTCTCTCTCCCATTCTTTCTCTCTCTCTCTCTGATTCTCTCTCTCCCTTTTCTCTCTCTCTCTCTTCTGATTCTCTCTCTCCCCTTCTTTCTTTCTCTCTCTCTCTCTTCTGATTCTCTCTCTCCTCTTCTTGCTCTCTCTCTCTCTCTTCTGATTCTCTCTCTCCCCTTCTTTCTCTCTCTCTCTCTCTCCTCTTCTTGCTCTCTCTCTCTTCTGATTATCTCTCCCCTCCTATCTCTCTCCTTCACTCTCTCTTTCTCTTCTGATTCTCTCTTCCCCTTCTTTCTCTCTCTCTCTCTCCCCTTCTCTCTCTCTCGCTCTCTTCCCTTCTCTCTCTCTCTCTATTTCTATATCTTCTTCTCCTTATCCTCTCTCTCTTCTTCTGATTCTCTCTCTCCCTCTCCCTCTCCATCTTCTTCCCCTTCCACAATGCTCCAGTTCATGGCCGACCGTCGGTCAAATCGATCGATATCCTGAACAGAGGCGAAGATCTCTCCTTTATTCCGCCCAATTTCCATCGAATTCGGTCGCTGGAGCACGATTGGACGCATCTCGAGCCGAAGAAGCAGCCGATTTGCCCCCGATTTGAAGAACAGAATTCGATCCAATTCCGGAATTGGAGAGGTTTCTGTAGCAGTTCTTGTCCAACTGCTGTTGAAGTCGATCAACAGTGAGAAATCGGAGATCAATCAAGCCAAACAAGCGCCCAGTTGCAGCAGATTGCGGAGCAGAAATCGATCGTCATTGCGAAATTAGAGATCAATCGAACCAGAAAAGAAGGTAATTGCAGCAGATCGGTGTGCAGAAATCGATCGCCAGTGCGAAATTGGACATCAATCTAGCCAGAAAAGAAGGTAATTGCAGCAGATTGGTGTGCAGAAATCGATCGCCATTGCGAAAGTGGAGATCGATCAAGCCAAAAAACAGGTAATTGCAGTTGCAGCAGATCGCGGAGCGAAAATCAATCGCCAGTTCGAAATTGGAGATCGATCGAGCCAAAAGAGCAGCCAATTACAGCAGATCAGCGAGCAGAAATCGATCGCCTGAGCGAAATTGAAGCAAAAGAACAGCAAATCGCAGCCGATCGCAGGACAGAAATCGCTCGCCATTGCGAATTCGAAGATCAATCAAGCCAAAAGAGCAGCCAATTTCAGCAGATCTGTGAGCAGAAATCGACCACCAGTGCGAAATTGGGATCAATCGAGACACAAAAGCAGCCAATTGCAGCAGACCGATGAGCGAAAATCGATTACCACAATCAAATGGAAGATCAAGCGAGCCAAAAAAGCAGCCGATTTCAGCTAATCATTGAGCAGAACCAAAATTGAAGATCAATAGAGCCAAAAAACCGGCCAATTGCAGAAGATCGTCGAGCAGAAATCGATCGCCGCAACCAAACTGAAGATCAATAGAGCCAAAAAAGCAGCCAATTTCAGCAAGTCGTTGAGCAGAAATCGATCGCCGCAACCAAAATCGAAGATCAATCGAGCCAAAAAACCGGCCAATTGCAGCAAATCATTGAGCAGAAATCGATCGCCAGAACCAAAATTGAAGATCTCACGAGCCAGAGAATCTCTCCATTCCAATGTCCCGATCGGAGTACCGCGCCGAGGACGCGATCACCATCGCCGTCGCCCCCGCCGACGATCCGCCGCCATCGAAGCGGCCGCGCGGCGGCGCCGCCGATAACACTCCGGCGAAGATCTTTTTCAAGACCAAGCTCTGCGGCAGGTACGATAGAACTCGGAGTTGGATGACGGATGACGAACGAGATGGAATTCATTACGTCATCCGTCTTTGCCCCTTATCGACTCGTCTATTAGTTGGATGACGGATGACGAACGAAACGGGACGGGAAGGGATGGAATTCATTATGTCATCCGTCATTGCCCATTGCCTGCTCGTTTCTGTGTTGGATGACGAACGAAAATGGGGGCGAGAAGGGATATAATTCATTACGTCATCCGTCTTTGCCCCGTATCGACTCGTCTATTAGTTGGATGACGGATGACGAACGAAACGGGACGGGAAGGGATGGAATTCATTACATCATCCATTTGCCCCTTATCGGCTCATCTCTGTGTTGGATGACGGATGACGAACGAAATGGGACGGGAAAGGATGGAATCATTACCTCATCCGTCATTGCCCCTTATCGACTAGTCTATTAGTTGGATGACGGATGACGAACAAAACGGGACGGGAAGGGATGGAATTCATTACGTCATCCGTCATCGGCCATTATCGGCTCGTCTCTGTGTTGGATGAGGGATGACAATCGAAACGGGATGGGAAGGGACGGAATTCAGTATGTCATCCGTCTTTGCCCCTTACCGGCTCGTCTTCAATCCTGTCGTCAAACTCTGCTCAATTAGTCTATTTTATCGTTCCCTCGGGCCCAGCACAGATCGAAGAGAGTGAACCGATAAGCCCTGGGACAGATGACTGGACGGAAGGCCCGTTCAGTTATGTGCCGTCTGTCACAAATTGATGTTCGTCATCCGTCTCGAAGGGGGTAGGACGGAATTCAATATGTCATCCATCAGTCCCTTAATGGCTCATGCTCAGTGCCTTCATCAAACTCGTCTCAGTTAGTCTATTTTTTAGCGTCCCATTGGCCCCCCTGGATGGTAATGAAACAAAACGACAAGCCCTAGAACGGATGACTGGACGATAGGCTTGTTCAGTCTTGTACCTTCCCTAAAATTAATATTTGTAGTTATAGTTCATGGACATGGATGGGACGGTTATTTCGTCTGTGGACAAAAAAATCATCCTGTTCAGGGGAAGGATTCTATGTCTTGTGGACATAGAATCCTTACGGTCTCCGAACGGGACGATTTATTTGTCCGTGGAAAAAATAACAGTCCCATCCCGGGCCTTGGACGGTGGACGTGACAATTTCTGCGTGCTTTGGGAGTCAAATAAGAGCCTGAGAGCTTTGCTGAACGACACACATGCTGTGCCACGTGTCAAATTCTCAGTGGGCTAGTGTAGACTCACAGTCGGTGTACGCACTGCTTCGTCCCAGACGTTGGATGGAATGAGAATGTCTTGGACAGGACGTGAACAAAAATATTTGGGATGGGACGAACTCCAGGCGGGATGATTTGGACGAACGTTTACAAATTGGGACATATTGTCCCGTTCCGTCCTTGATCCTGGTCCTAGAAGATTGTGCATTATATCTGTAGTCTATCTCCCAGCGGAATGGTATGGAATCCAATTTGTCATCAGTCATCTTTCCTGACCTCAGAATCGAGAACAAACTCCCTTACCAGCTCCCATTGTGTCTTCAAACTCAGCCTAATTAGTCCATTTTTAATATGTTATCGTTCTGTCCAACCTCGGACGAGGAACGGAACAGAGACCTGATCAGATCTGATAGGATAGCTGTTGATTGTTTTCATTGAGAAATTGAACAACTAAGTGGTTGATCTGAACAAGTGATTTGATAGATCATTTTGTATAGGATCTTGATCATGCTCGTGGGTCGACCCGATCTAGGAAGGCATTTTTTCCTAGATCGGTGATCAGATCAAAACATTAGATCTAATCTATTCTTGGTGGATTAAAGAGGAAGAGTGTGTTCATCCAACAGAGAGATGCCATATGTCAATGGCAATTAATGGCAGTGGAAATCAAAGGGGATAACTATACTATTTTTTCCCTTCAAGAGAATTTCACTCTGTGGTGGGCCCACCAACCAATTTTCTGATCTACAAACCATAGATCTACCATAAATTTAATAGGCCCTAAACATGGAACAAACCCATGATATGTAGGACTACCGAGTCATGACTAAGGTAAACACCATCCGGAAGAATTGTATACAACTCACTATATGGCTAAGTTGGAAATCAGTATTGCGGTTTACATTCAAGCTCCAACCATGGTGCTAAAATCTATAGCTGATAGTAAGGGTGTTACTTCACTTCTTAACTTAGGCAAGAAGTTGACTTCCGATTGACTTGGTCAACATTCGATCTATTATACGGATCTATTCAGATGGCTTGATTGATCCAGTGAACGATCATACGAAGGAACACCCAGTTACAAGTAAGCCAAAGAAATCTGGAATATATGAATGTAACTAATTATTTAGTCTAGTGGCAGCCCAGTGCCAGAAGCTGTAAGTATGTAACTCATTATTTAGCCAAGTGCTCCTCTTTAAGATTCAAACACGAATCACTGTGCTAAAAGTTATAGCTGATAGTAAGGGTGATAGGGAAGGATTGATCATGACCATTAGGCAATTTCAGTGCAGTTCAAAATTTCAATGGCCTTTCAGACAGCCTGCCGAGCATTTACCCCCGGCTGAGCACTAGTAGTTTTGATATTTTATGTATATAAAGAATTTGTAAATTTAATATTATTTATTTAAAAAGGTTACATCAAACCCTTTTTGACATTAAATGTAGTGAATTAGTGGTCATCAGTTTCTTCCCTAAAGTTTTTTTTTCTGGATTTCAGATTCAGAGCAGGGACCTGCAACTTTGCCAATTGCAGCTTTGCTCATGGGATGGAGGAGCTAAGGAGGCCGCCGGGGAATTGGCAAGAGGAGGAGAGAGGTTTGAAGGGGCGGTTCGTGCAGGAGGAGCAGGGACGGGCGAGGGAGAGCGTGGCGATTACGGTTGGAGTAGGAGTAGGAGGAGGAGGAGGAGGCGGGCAGAAGCCGAGTAACTGGAAGACGAGGATATGTAACAAGTGGGAGACTACAGGGTTCTGCCCGTTTGGGAGCAAGTGCCACTTTGCCCATGGATCTGGGGGTCAGTCTCTCTCTCTCTCTCTCTCTCTCTTTGTCTCTATTTATAAATACATATCTCTCTCACTCAATATTTCTCTCCTTCTATCTACCTATCCATCTCTTTCTTTCTCTCTCTCTCTGTCTATCGCAATCCTTCTCTCTCTCTCTCTCTATCTATCTATCTCAATGTTTTTTTTCTTCTCTCTCTCTCTATCTATCTATCCCAATCTCTCTATATATATCTCAATCTCTCTATATTTATATATCAATCTCTCTCTCTCTCTCTCTATCTGTCTCAATCTTTATCTTTCTCTCCCTTCCTCTGTATCTCTCTCAATCTTTCTCTTTCCCTCTCTCTTTCGCTCCCTTTCTCTCTATCTCTCTCAATCTTTCTCTTTCTCTTTCTCTCCCTTCCTCTGTATCTCTCTCAATCTTTCTCTTTCTCTTTCTCTCCCTTTCTCTTTATCTATCGCAATCTTTCTCTTTCTCTCTATCTCTCTCAATCTTTCTCTTTCTCTTTCTCTCCCTTTCTCTTTATCTATCGCAATCTTTCTCTTTCTCTCTATCTCTCTCAATCTTTCTCTTTCTCTTTCTCTCCTTTTCTCTCTATCTCTCTCAATCTTTCTCTCTCTCCCTTTCTGTCTATCTCTCTCAATCTTTCTCTTTCTCTCCCTCTCTCTCCCTTTCTCTCCCTTTCGCTCTATCTCTCTCAATCTCTCTTTCTCTCTCTATATATATCTCTCCTAATCTTTCTCTATCTCTCTCCCTACATTCCTGACTCTTTCTCTCCCTCTCCTCCTGATTTTCTCTCTCTCCCTACCTTCCTGACTCTTTCTCTCCCTCTCCTCCTGATTCTATCTCTCTCCCTCTCTTCCTGACTCCTCTCCCTCTCCTCCTGATTCTTTCTCCCTATCTTCCTGACTCTTTCTCTCCCTCTCCTCCTGATTCTCTCTCTCTCTGTCTCTCTTCCTGACTCTTTCTCTCCCTTCCCTCCTGATTCTCTCTCTCCCTCTCTTCCTGACTCCTCTCCCTCTCCTGATTCTTTCCCCCTATCTTCCTGACTCTTTCTCTCCCTCCCCTCCTGATTCTCTCTCTCCCTCTCTTCCTGACTCCTCTCCCTCCTGATTCTTTCTCCTTATCTTCCTGACTCTTTCTCTCCCTCTCCTCCTGATTCTCTCTCTGTCTCTCTTCCTGACTCTTTCTCTCCCTCTCCTCCTGATTCTCTCTCTCTATCTCTCCTCCTGATTCTCTTTCTCTCTCTCTCGCTCTCTCTCTTCCTGACTCTTCCTCTCCCTCTCCTCCCGACTCTCCCTCTCTCTTCATGACTCTTCCTCTCCCTCTCCTCCCGACTCTCCCTCTCTCTTCATGACTCTTCCTCTCCCTCTCCTCCCGACTCTCTCTCTCTCTCTCCCTGATCAAACCTTCCAGCACCGCTGAAAACTCTTCTACTTTCTCTCTCTTTCTGAACCAGAGCTGCACAAGTACGGCGGAGGAGCGATGGAGGCGGAGAGGTGGGAGCCGTCGGCCATGGCGCCGGCGCCACCGGCCGCGGCGGAGAGAGAGAGCACAAGTACAGCGGTCGAGCAAAGGCAAGCGTCGCCGCGAGAGTTGGAGCGATGGAGAGGGCCGGGCAAGATCAGCAGGATTTATGGCGACTGGATTGACGATATTGGGTAAAGACTCGAGGAAGAAGACCTTTCTCTCTCCTGGTACGTTCTCTCACTACCCACTTGCGTAGATTGCTATCGTTGTCGGATTCGCTCTGTTTTTCAGTCTTTGGGTCAGGGTTGTTCTTCTCCCAGATCGTTATCGGATATCGTTTCTCTCTCTCTCTCTCTCTACGTCTTTGCATCTCTATCGTCCTCTCTCTCTAAGTCTCTCCCCCTCCATCTCTCTCTCCCAAGACTCTCTTACTCTCTCCAAGTCTCTCTCCCTCTCTCTCTCCAACTCTCTCTTCTTCCCTACATGTCTCTCTCTCCAAGGCTCTCTCCCTCTCCCCAAATCTCTCTCCCTCTCTCTATCCAACTCTCTCCAAATTGCTCTCCAAATCTCTCTCCATCTCTCTCTTCCTCCCTACATCTCTCTGAGTATCTCTTCCTCTCCCCTTCTTTCTCTCTCTCTCTCTCTCTCCAAGTCTCCGTCCAGGTATCTCTCCCTCTCTCCGTCTCTCTCTCTCTCTCTCTCTCCAAGTCTATCTCCAAGTATCTCTCCCTCTCTCCGTTTTTCTCTATCTCTAAGTCTCTGTCCAGGTATCTCTCCGTCTCTCCTCTCTCTCTCTCCATCTCTCTCGGTCCAAGTATATATCTCTCTCTCTCCATCTCTCTCGGTCCAAGTATCTCTCTCTCTCCGTCTTTCTCTCTCTCTAAGTCTCCGTCCAGGTATCTCTCCGTCTCTCCTCTCTCTCTCTCTTAAGTCCCGGTCCAAGTATCTCTCCCTCTCTCCATCTCTCTCTCTAATCTCCAAGTCTCTGTCCAAGTATCTCTCCCTCTCTCCATCTCTCTCTCTGTCCAAGTATTTCTCCCTCTCTCCATATCTCTCTCCAGATCTCTGGCCAAGTATCTCTCCCTCTCTCCATCTCTCTCTCTGTCCAAGTATTTCTCCCTCTCTCCATCTCTCTCTCTGTCCAAGTATTTCTCCCTCTCTCCATATCTCTCTCCAGATCTCTGGCCAAGTATCTCTCCCTCTCTCCATCTGTCTCTGTCCAAGTATCTCTCCCTCTCTCCATCTCTCTCTGTCCAAGTATCTCTCCCTCTCTCCATCTCTCTATCTAAGTCTCTCTCCAATTCTTTCTCCCTCTTTCCATCTCTCTCTAAGTCTCTCTCCCTCTCTACATTTCTCTCCCTAAGTCTCTCTCCCCCTCTATCTCTCTCTCTCTCTCTCTCTCTCTCCATCTCACTCTCTCTTTCCAAGGTACTCTCTCGTTCTCTCTATTTATTAAAAATAACGAAAAGAGGTTAAATAATTCACATGTTCATTTAATGGGATATTATGAACTTTCTCCAAACTAATCCTTGAATATAATATTAAATATTTATCGTTGTAGACTGAAATATTTTTTTGTTATAATCATCATCCATATTTCATTATTGTGTTGTTTTAAGGCACAAGTGTATGAATTATTTATGAGCAGAAGCGATAGACTTACAAAGTCAAATCACATTCTGAAATAAAGAAATCTTTTAACTCTGAAAACTTTATTATATCTTCCTGGTCCTTGGAATTGAGTTTCAAGGGGGAGTTGTTTTCTTTTGAAGAAAAAAGGCATGAGTTTATGAGCATTTAGGAACAATGAAGATGAAGATGAATATTACAAAGTAAATGAAGATGAAGATTCATGTTACGGAATAAATTTAGATGATCAATAAAGGGATTAATAGGCATAAGAAGTTCTGTGTATTGAGAATGTTTTCTAGTTTACCTTTTTTTTAAGATGAAGGAGTCTTTAAGCTTTTTCTAGACTACTTGATCTCTCTCTCAAAGAGAAATTTAGTTTCAATGTATTTTGTACAGGCATGGAAAACTGAATTGGCCGCTTTTCTAGAGAGATACAAAAGGTCCAGAGATAAGATAATATCTTAATAAAGGATGGGGACACTTCTTGACATGTAATCAAGCCAAGTAGAATACCTGCTTTGATATAGAGAATACCTGTTTTGATAATATCTTAAGGACTATCCAGTCTTCAGGAGATGGATTTCACATGGATTGTCATGATACTTTTTATTGTACATGAAGTGTTGTGGTTATAACACAATGTGCCAATAATGGTGTGATATAGTGTTATGTTGACATCAAATAAATCATACATAGAAGAAGATAAGGAAGTGCAGGGAGTGGAGACATGAATCAATCTTTTTGTAAAGGCTAGACTCTCTGTATTTTGATAGATAAAAGTGATACTCTGATTGAAGGGTAGGTTGTTTTGAAACAAAAAGATTGATTACAAATATTTACAAAATCCTAAATCACCAAAATAGTTCAATAACATTTTACATCAACGAGAGGTGTTGATTCTCTGGAACATGGTGAAATAAAATATTTGAGATTAAAATGAAGGTTATAACATGGTCTTTGATGTAGGTGAAATTCGAGGGAACTGACAAATCTCAAAGAGTAGGCAATCTAAAGTGTTTCCATAGCCCAAACGAGGAGCACAAAACCACCATGAAGATGCTAAGATAAGAATCAATCTCCTTTACTTTATTAACTTAATATCTGGTGGTAGAGAATTGATCACCTTAGAATAGGACACATACAATTGAAATTGGTACTGCTGTAACTTTGTTGATCTCTATTAGATCTCGTCTCCATATTGATCTTTTTGATTTGGTAGAACCTTTGATCAAACCCTCATTTACCCATTTTAATAGGTAACTAATTTCCTCACTGCTTTGTTCAATAGGAATATACAGATCTCATATTTTTATGAACTCAATACATACTCTATAACAAACAAATATGTTCACCAGGTCGAGAAATTATCGAGGCACATATAATAAGGTTTTTGATTTTTGGGTGGAATCCAAATATATATCAATGTATCTACGAATAGAGAAGAGACAGAAAATCCCTTCCTCAAAATTTGGGCCTGCAATTTATTTGAATTTTCTGATATCAAGCCTAGAAATCAGATTAATGTGAGCCTTTGACTTTTTCTCCTTGTCTTAATGTGTGTTGCTGCTCATCATTAGCTGTGAGTTTCTACACTTCAAGTTCAAAAATATTCAATTATGATTCAAAATGTGTATAAATATGGTCTATAGCATTTTGTATTTCCAAAAGCTTCTGAAAGAGAAGCCTTTTTTGAAACTTCCACATGCCTTTAAGAGAACTTGAAGTAATGACTTTATGATGGCACCAGCATAACTCTCTTTTTCAAATGTTATCACTATAATGGTGTCATTTCTTTCGAAAATAAACAACTTAATGACATGTTTTCTGCTATTGTAATAAGGTATTCTACACAACTAAGGAATAGTTAATTAGCATGATCACATTAAATGTGAGTCAAGATAACGGTTAGTCATTTTAGTAAAATGCCTAAGTGATTCAATGAATTTTCACAGTAGATTATTAAAAGTCAAAATTTATTCAATGGGTTTACATTAGTTCAGAAATGTTTATTTATATCAGAAATTATGTACTTGAAGGTAACCGAATTGATTTGGTTCAAACAATGTAAATCACACATGGATTTGGTAACTACCTTCATGTATGTAAACAGATGTGATGTTTGATCATCTGGTCAACAAGTTGTATTTGATGTAACTCACATCAGGTCCTTTTTCACTAGTCAAATATTAAATATATTTAAATCATGCCATCTGACATGCCCTGGAATTCAGGCTGTTGATGACCTTTGTCTAAAGATTATCATTTGGAGAATTCTACTAATCATTTTAAAATGTTTATTGAACATAACATTTGATGAAGTTTTGAATAAGATTTGAGGAGAAAAAGATTGTGCCTGGAATTTGTGACATTAGTGACCTTGATCTGAATCTATCATTTAGAGACTTCTGCATACCATTTTTGAAATTGTATTGAGTTAGATATAACGTTCAAAACAATCCATATCATCTTGAAACATTCCATTTGGTGCAGAATTGAAGAAGTTACAGTGGAATAAAGTAGAGTACTACAAAATTGCAGATATCCATCAATATCTAACTTGTGAGTTGATTTACGAGTGATTCACTCGAAGAATAATCTCAAAAAAACTCATGTTTGTTCTTCAGGTATCCTGATTCTTTGGTTAGTTTATTCATAAATATTCTGAATTATTTTCAAAGGTACATTGATGGCGAGGACGCCAACACTTCAGCATCGAACGCATCACCACGGTCAACCGGAGTCAACACGCCCGCTATGGACCACGGTCAACCAGAGTCAACCGAAGTCAACACACCGCAACCGTCTACAAGCACGTCTCCACCCACGCACGTCCCTACGCGTGTCATGACACGGCGCCAGAGGCAGATCCACAACTGCCCTTTGGCGTGACACGGCGCATGTCTTTATTTTCTCGTCATTTTCTCTTTCCTCCAAGGCCTATATATAGGCCATTGTTTTCAAGAAACATTAGGCCGTCATTATTTCAAGAATTGAGTTTTGTTAACTCTTCTTGGTGGACTGCCCAGCCTCCCCTGTCCCTCTTAACCCTAGCCTTCGTCGCCGTCGCCGCCGCCGCTGCCGCCGCTGCCGCCGCTGCCGCCGCCGCCTCGCGACGTCGGCCTCCCGTCTCCTCTCCATTCTCTCTCTTTCTCTCTCTCTCTCTTTTTTTCTCCCTCTCACCCTCTCTCTCTCGCCCAAGGCTGCCCAGGTAGCCCGCCAAGGGGCCACCCAGGCTGCCCGCGCCCCACCCGCGCTGCCCGCGCCCACGCTGCCCGCGCCCACGCGCTGCCCGCGCGCCCACGCGCTGCCCGCGCCCCACGCGCTGCCCGCCCGCGCTGCCCGCGCACGCGCTGCCCGCGCACCCACGCTGCCCGTGCGCCCCACGCGCGGCCCCCACACCAACCGTGCGCCGCCCGCGCCACCCAGGCAGCCTTCGCCAGGGCCTCCCAAGGCCGTATTCTGGCTGCCCCTGTCCGGACGCCGTCGGCGCTTCAAGCCGCGCGTGCTGCGCGCGCTCGGGTGCGCTCCGCCGCACTCCGTACACTCCGTGTGCGCGCCGGCGCTCCGCGCGCTGAGCGCGCGCTGCTCCGCGCGCTCCGTGCGCTCCGCACACCCTTCGCGTGCTTCGTGCGCGCGGGTGTTCGCCCACGCTTGACGTTGCGCCCACGACAACCGCACTAAACCAGGGCCGTTCAACGCCCGGAACGTCCAGCCTCGTCCTCGTCCAGTGGGCCGCTCAACGCACGGATTCGCCCAGCTTCGTCACTATCAGAATTGCCCGCAACCTCTTCACGCACTACGGTGCCGAGGTACGCCTGAACTCTTTGGTGTCGAAGTATTCCTCGTTCAGTGTTTTCCCGAGAAGTTTCCACCGCCGTCAGATTTAGATTTGGTTTGAGATTCTATCTCTTCTCTCCTCTTCTCGAGTATTCCCTTGCGACGTGAATTCGGGTATTGATTTCGGTGCTTAGGCATCGTCGCGGTGGGGGAAGACAGTACTCCCGCCCTCAAAAAGGGTCGGAGCTGCACCACCAGATTTTCATCGGTTTTTAAATCCAAATTCGATCGTGAATTTCTGTGGACTGTTTTATCCCTACCTATAATCCGCCTATTACCCATACCTGTCGTCAACCCATCCATCCCCTCAATCACCTTTTCCTTAGTTGTCCTACGTCATACATGGAAATAGGAGGAAACATCCAATAGCACTCTAGAGAGATTTCAAACAAAGAATCTTGATTTGCACACATGTACAAATGGGGGTGAATTTGATTCCTAGAAAGGTAATATCTACATCAACATAAAATATGCGATTGAAATAATAAAAACATAAGAAAAATCATGAGATGGGAAAAAAACAATGTATACTGAACCATTTTGTTATAATTGATTGAATATTCAATGTATTTGCTATTGAAATATATTCTGTGATTATTTATTATTGAATAACGTTGAATAAATATTTATTTCAAATTATATTCATCTGTGTGAGGACTTGTGTTAACTAAATTCACAAACTCTAGGTATATCCTTGTAGACTTTGGAGGTCAACTAGGTCATGGCTTTGGCGGCCAAAGAGGAGAAAGCTTTTGGCAGACTCAATGGAGGTCAAGCATGATCCCTCAATAGAAGACTTTGGTCATTGAGGATGAAAGAGTTTCACCTACATTTTCTCGGTATCATTTTTATGTCTTAGTTTCAATCGTCTTGCTTGAAGTGCATTTCCGCAAACTTGGTTAGATATAATTCATAAAATGTTATAAATATATTTTTTGAATTTTAAAAGTGATATCTCTTCGAATATAATGCCAAAAAACTCAGGAAAAATACATTCCAACTCAAAACTTTTGTTCTTTAATACTTTGATGTCAGCAAAATCATTAACAATAACTAAAACTCATAAAATTCAAAATATCATTTTAAAAAAAAATCAGTTTAGGCTTGATAACACATGCATAATCAATTTAAAGCAAACAAACATATAAATATGGTCATATTAACCTACTAAAATGCATGTTATCAATGTTTTTCTCACGTGTATATGAATCATTCATGAATGAAATCAAGTGTGACAATTTGAGCCAAAAGACAAAATGTCACAACAATCTTCAACAAAAAATGAAGCTTACATGAAACATTCAAGAGAGAAAATTTTAAGATTCATTAAATAAAGGGTTATAATATAATCATGTCACACCTAGAAGAATAATGCAAGAATTTTGACAAAATTGACAGATTTAACTAAGATACCAAATGTTCAAACAATTTTGAATGGAAAATGAAGTTTGAAGCAGTCATTCAAATAAAAAATATTTTAATATCCCTGATGTAAAGGGTAGTATATTCATCTCACGTCTAGAATAATCATCCATGAATTGAATCAAATCTGACCATTTGAGCCAAAAGACAAAATGTCAGAACAATCTTCAACAAAGAATGAGGCTTATATCAAATATTTAAGAGATAACATTTTAAGATCCACGAAGTCAAGTGTAATAATATATTTATGTCACACCTAGAAGAAGCATGTAAGTATTGGAAAAAATCTGACAGATTTCACCGAAAGATAAAATGTTAGAACAATCTTGAATGGAAAATGAAGTTTGAAGCAGTCATTTGGAAAAGAAAATTTGAAGGCAAAATGTTAGAAAAACCATCCATGAATTGAATCAAATCTGATAATTTGAACCAAAAGACAAACAATGAAAATGTTAGAACACTCTTGAATGGAGAATGAAGTTTGAAGCAGTCATTCAAGAAATAAATTTTGAAGACAGAATGTTAGAAGAACCATCCATGAATTGAATCAAATCTGATCAAACATTCATGAGAAATTTTTTTAAGATTGATTAAATAAAGGGTAATAATATAATCGTGTCACACTTAGAAGAATCTTCAAAAATCTTCAATAGAACAATCTTCAACAAAAAAGGAAGTTTATATCAAACATTCAAGAGAGAAAATTTTAAGATTCATTAAATAAAGGGTAATAATATAATCATGTCACACTTAGAAGAATCATGCAAGAACTGAAACAAATCTGACATATTTCACCAAAAAACAACATGTTAGAACAATCTTGAGTGGAAAATGAAGTTTGAAGCAGTCATTCAAATAAAAAATATTTTAAGATCCCTGATGTAAAGGGTAGTGTATTCATCTCACATCTAGAAGAATCATCCATGAATTGAATCAAATCCGAAAATTTGAGCCAAAAGACAAAATGTTAGAACAATCTTCAACAAAAAATGAAGCTTATATCAAACATTCAAGCGAGAAAATTTTAAGATCCATGAAATAAATTGTAATAATATAATCATGTCACACTTAGAAGAATCATGCAAGAACTGAAACAAATCTGACAGATTTCACCAAAAAACAAAATGTTAAAACAATCTTGAATGGAAAATGAAGTTTGAAGCAGTCATTCAAGAAACAAAATGTTAGAAGAACCATCAGTGAATTGAATCAAATCTAAAAAATTGAGCCAAAAGACAAAATGTTAGAACAATCTTCAACAAAAAAAATGAACCTTATATCAATCATTTAATAAAATGAAAATGTGAAGATCCCTGAAGTAAGGGTTAATAATATATAGATGTCCCTCTTAGAAGAATCACGCAAGAACAGAAACAAATCTGACAGATTTCACCAAAAAACAAAAAATGTTAGAACAATCTTGAATGGAAAATGAAGTTTGAAGCAGTCATTCAAGAAAGAAAATTTGAAGACAGAATGTTAGAAGAACCATCCATGAATTGAATCAAATCTGACAATTTGAACCAAAAGACAAAATGTTAGAACAATCTTCAACAAAAGATGAAGCTTATATGAAACATTCAAGAGAGAAAATTTTAAGATCCACAAAATATAGGGTAATAATATATTGATGTCACACCTAGAAGAAGCATGCAACTATTGAAACAAATCTGACATATTTCACCAGAAGACAAAATGTTAGAACTATCTTGAATGTAAAATGAAGTTTGAAGCAGTCATTCAAGAAACACAATTTGAAGGCAAAATGTTTGAAGAACCATCTATGAATTGAATCAAATCTAAAAATTTGAGCCAAAAGACAAAATGTTAAAAAAACCATCCAGGAATTGAATTAAATCTGAAAAGTTGAGCCAAAGAACCATCCAGGAATTGAATTAAATCTGACAATTTGAGCCAAAAGACAAAATGTTAGAACAATCTTCAACAAAAAACGAAGCTTATATGAAACATTCAAGAGAGAAAATTTTAAGATCCATGAAATTAAGGGTAATATGGTCAGTGGAGAAGGGGTAAATGTAGGAGAATCTGCATGAACAAGGCGGCATTGGGGCAGCGCCAGTGGAGAAGGGGAGCTCGCAAGATGGGGTTTTTGAGGAGAATGGCCGGAATTTTAGGGTTCATCCACGGCGAAGAAGGGGGCGATCAAGCCGACGAAGAGGAGATCAACAAGCGCCGAGCGGGCACCTCAGCTTCGCCTTCCACCGCTGGATTTCCGGGCAGGAAGGGCTTCGGCGTGCAGGTTCAGGTGCCCGTCGAAAGATCCCAATTGGGTCCCGTGATTGTGGCTTGCAGTGCAGGGGAAGGAGGCGTGCAGGTGCGCCAAGTTCAAATCTTTCCTGGGTTTGATTTCTTTGCTGGTCCTTTTTGGTGATCATCTTTGATGGGTCGGATTTTTTTGTTTTTGCGGAGTATATTTTCCGCTTCTGGTTGATGAATTTCAATGATTCTCGATTTTATTCATTTTTTGTTGTTGTGGGGTTTGTGTTCAATCGAATTGCGTTTCGTTTTTGCGTTGATGAAAATGGGTTGAAAGGGAGTTTAGCTTAGTTTTCTGCTCTTTGATTCTTGTAATGATTCTGTTGCGTAGTAATATTTGTTTTTTTCTGGTTTCTGCGTAGTAATATTTGTTTTTTTTTTAATTGCAATGCCTCTTGATTTTATTCATTTTTTGTTGTTGTGGGGTTTGTGTTCAATCTAATTGAGTCTGGTTTTTGGGTTGATTAAAATGGGTTGAAAGGGAGTGTAGCTTAGTTTTCTGCTCTTTGATTCTTGTAATGGTTCTGTTGCGTAGTAGTATTTGGGGGTTTCTTGAGATTAACGATTCCGAGGATCGTTGGAGCTAAAGTTCGGCGGGATTGATTTTAGTTATTAAGTTAATCGGTGAATTCTGATTGATGTTTTCAGTTTGAGTGGTCGAAATATCGTGGAAATAAAATGGGTAAATGAGCTTTCAGTGAGAATTTCTGATCGCTAAAGAATTTTTGGTGAAAAACAGCACAGTTGTACGATTTCTTGATGGGCGGTTTGCCTATCAACTTTTGGGCGGTTTCACTTCTTTGTTTTCTCTTCTTCGATTTCCTATATCTGAAGGGTCGGATTTGTTTTTTCTAACGATTCCGTTGTTTAGTAATTCTGTCTGGTACTTAACATTTGAAATGTCTCTCGATTAGTCGTCCTTTTGCAAAATTTTCTTCTAATTAACGAATCCGAGGACCTGTTATGGTTTCGTGTATTATGAATAACGGATCATTGGAGTTTAATTTCGATGGATTTGTTTTCTTGATAGGGTTAACCAGCAGTTAGAAAGGAGCGTAGCTTAGTTTCCGATTGACGTTTTCAGTTTATGAGGATGTGATTACATGGGTTTATGAACTATTTATGAGAATCTATGATTACTTTCGTTTGATTTTCACCTGTACTTTCTCGGCTTATAAACTGACAGAAACGTGTTTTTAATCCAATTTTGCCACAAAAGAAAAAAAAAACTCTTGGAAAATCAGTATAGTATTATGATTTCTGAATAAGCGGCTTATCTATCCACTTACTGATGTCAATTGTTTCTCCCCTTATCTGGAGAATGTTTTATGCATCTTCGAAATCGATGTTAATATATGATGAGGTTCCATTTAGGCGAAGAACTGATGGGAAGACATCACTGTATTATGATCTTTAAATGAGCTCTTTCCTTATCCACTTACTCATGTCAAATAATTCTTCGTATATCTCGAGCATGCTTGATGCATCTCCAATGTTGAGTTTAATATATGATGATGCTACCCTATAGAAAGAACTAATGGAAGGACACCACATGTTTATGAGGCCATAAGGTCCAATATAAGACCTTCTAACTGGTTCAGACTGTCGTTTCATTTGGCTGTCGATTCCCTTCAGGGTCACACCAAGTAACTCTTTAAGACTTCTCCACTTGCCACTAATTTAATGGTATAAGAGCAGAATACCTTGAGATAACAACAAAAAATTCAAAATAATTCTCTTTTCTTAAAAAGTCTTCTACTGTTTAATACTCAAACTACTATAAGAGAGAATATTCTTAGAGACTTCCATTCTATTCTCTACACATCATCTTCCCAAAAGAATGCCACAAAGACTTTTGTGGAATTATGATTTTTTTTTGAAAAGTGATTTAAGGTGGAATTATGGAATTATGATGCTTCTATGGCCTGGGAGCTCATTTTCTTCTTTGTAAAATTTTCACACAACAGGGATTCAGGTGGCATGGGAGGCGTCTTCGCGTAGACGAGGATGGCGACGTGGCCGAAGAGTTCTTGGATGAAGTCCCATCAGATTTGTCTGCTGCTTCCCGAGACGGGTCTCGATCTTTTCCCACTTTCAGGGTAAAGCACACGACGCAGCCGGCCATCGTGAGGAGTCAGATGTTCGGTGCCGATGGCATGGTTCGGCATGGCATCGAGGTCAAAGGTAGGCTCCAATGGGTGTGAGGAATGTCCTAGACTTCATGATTTTAGATGAGTGATGTATATGCTCAATCTCTATTTATTCCTCACTCTCATTTTTCAAACAAGTACAATGTAATTGTGTGAATCCAATAGTTTGGCAGTATAGAAGATGGCTCTGTCTCTGTCTGTCAGTCTGTCTATCTACTTGTCTAATCTATCCATCCCTTTTCTATATCTATATTTCTGCCCATCTATCCGTGTCTATCTATTTATCTCTCTCTCTCTCTCTCACACTCGCTCTCCCTCCCTCCCTCCCTTCTCTATGTTTATCTCTCTCTCCCTCTATGTCTATGTCTTGTATATATATATATCTCCCTCTATGTCTATTTGTGATACGGGTCTACCCCGTACTTACATGGAAAAAAGAAGGAAGAAAACAATAACCCCCACTGCCACGTCGGATCAAGGTCAGAGAGACCCGTGAGGAAGACCCCGCCTATAAATAAGGAGAAGGAGAGCGCCAAGGGACTTCAGGAAAAGTTGTTGACAGTTTCGGGAGCGAGAGATCCTCTCCTCCGAGGCGACAGAAGCGACCCGCCCTGTCGTCGAAACCCTCATCCATCTCCATTGTTCTTGATCTCACCTTCCTCTCCTTCTGGATTTGGAGCTACGCATATTGGAATTCTTTCTTGTGCATTTCAAGGCATCATCCGTCTGGTAATTCTTTCCCTCGGTATATTGGATTCGTATTCTTGAGAGACTAAGGAAATCCATATCATCCAACGGGAATCATATCAACTGGTATCAGAGCCGTTTGATCCTTGGATATTTGCAATATCGTTGTACAAAATTTTCTCAAGATTGCGGTTATCAATCATGGAGGACGAATTGAGCACTCTTGAATTTCAGAGATGCACCAACTGTGTTCTTGAGAGCGTTATGGAGCAAATGGCGGACATCAGAGTACAAATGGCAGAAATGAAAGCGATTTCCTTGCCCAGGGCAGCAACAATTCCTGAGCCAGGCCGCCTCGGGATCAACCGGAAGGACGACACCAACAGGCCAGGGTAATCGCTGATCCTCTCTTCAAACGTGGCGACTTACCGATATTTCAAGGAGAGAATCCGGATGATTGGATCAAGCGAGTCGAGCGATTTTTTCGTTTACATCCAATGCCTGATACTGACAAAATGCAACTCCTATCTTTACATCTGGATGACGAGGCTCAGGATTGGTTCGAGTATGCTGAGTTGGAATTCGGGATGAGAACTTGGGAAGAATTTAAAGAGCATTTTTCTAGCAGATATAGCATCTGCTCTCGAAGACTTTATAAATCCTTATTCGAAATTCAGCAGACTGGTTTCGTCACTGAATACAGAGCTATTTTTGAACGTCTTATTGTACAGATACCTCACCTTCAAAGGGACGTCAAAGAGAATGCATATTTGAGAGGACTGAAACCTAAAATTTGCAGGGAAGTTCTTAAGGCGAGGCCCTATGGACTAAAAGAGATTATGGATTTGTCTCTACAAGCCGAAATCGATCTTGGAATTTTATATACGGCATGGCAAAACAATCCATGCTATCCCACGTCACCCAACCCAGATATCAAGGGTAAGCGACCTGCACATGAACCCAGCCATGAATATATTCAACAGTGTGCACCTCATCATAGCATGGCATCCACTAGCAGGCAGCAGCTTGCTTCTTCTCAGCAAGCTTCAGACCGTAATGGCAGACGTCGAAACCCAAGACTGACAGAAAAAGAGTTCCAGCAACGCAAAGACAAAGGCTTGTGTTTTTATTGCAATGAACGTTTGGCTTCGGGGCATCGTTGCAAGAGGAATCTCAATCTAATCATGGTCCTAGAAGGGGACCAAGAGTCTCTAACTACGGAGGATGAAGTGGATTATATGCAGACTGATGAAACACCCATAAACACGGGATCACTATTTACTGCTCAAATCGCATTCCATTTCTCTGAATCTGCTTCTCCAAATGGGTTGGTAAAGTTGTGGGGCAGCATCAAAGGGGTCAGAGTGAGAATATTAATCGACGGGGGGGCTACTCATAACTTCATCAACTCAGAACTGGTTACCACTTTATACTTGACTGTGTTTCAAGGTCCCCCGTTTGATATACTTCTGGCAAATGGCGTGCTTCAGCAATCTGCAGGCATTTGTCTAAATGTCCCTATATATATGCAAGGCCTCCAAGTGATTCAAGATCTTATTCCTATTCCAATGCCGAACATGGATATCATACTCGGAGTACAATGGCTGAAAACCCTTGAATGGTTTTACAGCAACTACAAGTTACTAAATCTCAAAATATTATGGAATGGCAAAGTCCATACTCTCAGCACGGATCGAAATTTATTACCTCGAGGGGTCCCTGCCAACTTATCTGTCCAGGAATTTATAAGGAGCAAGCGCCAATTCTGAGAACTACATGAAGCATGTAATCCCAACATACTACGGGTACACACTCTACAACTGACTCATCCTTTTCATAATTTTCATACACTTTACTCCAGCGTCTCCACCCAGAGTCGTTGCCTCCCTCCGAAATGCCCTATTGATCATCAAATTCACCTGATTCCCAACTATAAGCCTACCAACATCCGACCTTTTTGTTACTCCCATCTGCATAAAAATGAGTTGGAAAAGGTGACTCAGGAATTACTTGACTCACAATTCATTAGACCTTCAACCAGCCCCTTCTCCAGTCCTGCATTGATGATTCGGAAAAAGGACGGGGGATGGAGAATGTGCATTGATTACAGGGCTTTGAATAAGATAACAATTCCCAACGGTTATCCAATACCAATTGTAGATGAACTGATGGAAGAATTTCACGGGTCCTCCATTTTAACGAAGTTAGACCTGAAATCTGGATATCACCAAATACGTATGTTTGAACCAGACATACCTAAGATGGCTTTCAAGACTCACTAGGGGCACTACGAGTTTACGGTGATGCCTTTTGGGCTAACTAATGCACCCGCCACTTTTCAGGCCTTAGTGAATTCGATTTTTCAGCCGGATTTAAGAAAGTTTGTATTGGTCTTCTTTGACGATATATTGATATATAGCAAGACGTCTGCTGAACACGAAGGTCACCTACATGCTGTCTTCAAGCTTCTCCAGACCAACCAAATATGGGTCAATCCAGCCAAATGCCAAATAGCACAAAATCAAATAAATTACTTTGGGCATTGCATCTCCTAAGAAGGGGTATCCACCGACATCAACAATATTGATTCTATCAGCAGATGGCCCATTCCGTCCTCAATAAAGCAATTAAGAGGATTTCTGGGACTTACGAATTATTATAGAAGATTTGTTGCAAATTATGCCTCCAAGGCACACCCTTTGACTTCCTTACTCAAAAAGAATGCCTTCTCATGGAGCGAGGAGGCCACCCTGACTTTCAACCAACTCAAGCATGCTTTATCAACTACACCTATTTTAAAACTACCTGATTTCACCAAACCTTTTGTGGTAGAAACAGATGCATCAGGCGTGGGCATCGGCGCAGTCCTTCAAGATGGTCATCCTATTGCATACTTCAGTAAGGCTTTGTCTTCTCACAACAAATTGAGGTCAGCTTATGACAGGGAATTAATGGCCGTAGTCCTATCAGTAAGGAAGTGGAAACATTACTTGTTATTTCAGAAATTCTATATACATACTGATCAGTTCAGCTTAAAGTTTTTGAATGATCAATACAAAATTCCGCAACATTATCATAAGTGGATTGCTAAACTCCTTGGTTTCAATTTTGAGATAAGGTATAAAACTGGAAAGAACAATGTAGTAGCTGACTCACTGTCACGATCCATGGAAGAAGCTCAGACAAGTTGCAACTCTATATCCACTACTCACTGGCTAGATAAATCGACGCTTATCCAGGAATACTCAGAAGATTCCAAACTAAGTTCCATCATACAGGCTCTGGGCTCTCAAGAGGCAACGGTACCACATTACTCAAAGCATCATGATCTTTTATTTTACAAACAAAAATTGGTGTTGCCCAAACACTCATCCCTGATCCCGCTCATACTCCACAAGTTTCACAACGCCAAGGTGGGGGGGCATGGGGGATTCCAGAAAACTTACAAGAGAATTCTACAACAACTCTATTGGAAAGGAATGAACAAACAGATCAAAACCTATGTCTCTCAGTGCCAAATTTGCCAGCAACATAAATCTTCTAATCTTACTCCTGCGGGTTTACTCCAACCTTTACCAATCCCGCAACAAATATGGGAAGATATTTCACTTGATTTCATTGAAGGGTTGCGATTATCACATGGATATAATGCCATACTGGTAGTAGTGGACAGATTATCCAAGTATAGCCACTTCATTGCGATCAAGCACCCTTTTACTGCGCCTAGTATTGTTGATATCTTCATCAAGGAAATTGTACGGCTTCACAGAATTCCTCGTTCTATTGTATCGGACAGAGGCAGTGTGTTTACTAGTTCTTTCTGGAAGGAACTTCAGAAACAGCAAGGGACAACCTTAAAAATGAGTTCATCATACCACCCCGAGACTGATGGTCAAACGGAGGTCACCAATAGGAGCCTCGAATGTTATCTTAGATGTTTTTCATCAGAATGCCCCCGACAATGGACTAAGTGGTTACACTGGGCAGAATACAGCTACAATACGTCACATCACTCCTCTATTAAAATGACACCTTTCAGGGTTGTATATGGAAGAGACCCTCCTACATTGATCAAATATGGGTCCTCCCCATCCCCCATTGATTCCTTAGACCAAATGCTCCAAGAACGAGATGCAGCCCTCTGTTCTATCAAATCTCACCTCTCAAAGGCACAAGATTATATGAAAAAGCAACATGATAAACATCATCGAGATGTCCAATTCCAAGTGGGCGATTTAGTTTATGTCAAGCTCAGACCTTACAGAATGAAAACCTTGGCACGGCGTCGTTCTGAGAAGCTGTCCCCCAAATATTTCGGTCCATACAAAATCCTACAGCAGATAGGACCAGTAGCATACAACTAGATCTTCCTTTGTCTTCAGCAATCCATCCTGTATTCCACGTCTCCCATCTCCGCAAGGTCATAGGGGATAATCACACGGTTTTACCACTAACCACTAATCTATCTACTGATTGGGAATGGCAGGTTATTACAGAGGCTATACTCTCCTACAGGTTCAACCGTGACTGCATGCAAGTCCTCGTGAAATGGCGGAACCTACCACATTGTGAAGCAACATGGGAAGATGCTCCTATACTGGAAAAACAGTTTCCCAACTTCAAAATTGAGGACAATTTAGTCTTGGGATAGGGGAGTATTGATATGGGTCTACCCCGTACTTACATGGAAAAAAGAAGGAAGAAAACAAGAGCCCCCACTGCCACGTCGGAGCAAGGTCAAAGAGACCCATGAGGAAGACCCCGCCTATAAATAAGGAGAAGGAAAGCGCCAATGGACTTTCGGGAAAAGTTGTTGACAGTTTCGGGAGCGAGAGATCCTCTCCTCCGAGGCGACAGAAGCGATCCTCCCTGTCGTCAAAATCCTCATCCATCTCCATTTTTCTGGATCTCACCTCCCTCTCCTTCTTCTGGATTTGGAGCTACGTATATTGGAATTCTTTCTTGTGCATTTCAAGGCATCATCCGTCTGGTTATTCTTTCCCTCGGTATATTGGATTCGTATTCTTGAGAGATTGAGGAGGAAATCCATATCATCCAACGGGAATCATATCAATTTGTCTCTCTTATCTCTCTCTCTCCCTATATATATATTTTGCAGTCATGTCTAAATGTGTAATTATGGATATTTGTCTGCCTACCTATCTAGCACTCTCTCCCTATCTGACTGTATATCTATCTATATATATCTCTCTCTATTTATCAGTCTACATATATCCATTTATCTCTCTGTATGCCAATCTATCCATCTTTATATCCATCCATCTTTCAATTTTCTGTCATTTGTCTAAATATGTGATTATTGATTATATATCCATCTATCTACCACTATCTTCCTATTTGGATGTATATCTATCTGTCTGTCAGTCTAGATATCCATTTATCTCACTGTATGACCATCTACCCATCTTTATACCCATCCATCTCTCTATTTTTTGTCATCTGTCTAAATGTGTGAATATGGATTATCTATCTGTCTACCTATCTACCACTCTCACCCTATCTGTCTGTATGCCTATTTATCTATATCTCTATCAGTCTATATACATCCATCTATGTCTCTGAATGCCACTCTATCTGTATATTCATCCTCTCTCTATTTTTCTGCCCATCTGTCTATGTCTCCATCTATATAACTATCAATATATTGATAAATCTATTAGTTTGTCTACCTACCACTTATCTATCTATTGATTTATCGCTCCATCATCCATTTGAGAAATATGATTTTTTAGTGGACAAGCATGACTTTACAAATGTTTATAGAAAAGATGTATGTTTGCTAGATATCCTGTGATGAGGAGTTAAATAATCAGTTGACCAGAGAATATTTATGTTAAATTTGTGAGCTAAACAATTAATTCACTTGTTGCAGCTGAGAAATATGTAAATATCTCCAAATCTTTTTTAGCAATTAATGCAAATACATATTACATTTTGAACATTATCAAAATATTTTCAATCTGATATAAATTGATAAGCTAACATTGGAGCCAATGAGAAATTTAATAGTTGAAAGAACAAAAACGGTGGTTAATAAAATTTATCATACTGACAAATGACAATATGATAAAAATAATGACAATCTGGTGATGGAAACAACCTTAATTTTAAAGTTATTTAAAATACAAGTTATCCAATCAATTCATCACATCGAACTTTTAGATGTATATCTTTGATCATCTGCTCATGAGTCTGATGGTGTTTTTCACTTGTTGGAATCCAACCCAGGAAAATATCCTACCCTTAATAATATATAATAATATTTTGTATACATACATAAATATATATATATATATACATACATAAATACATAGTTACATAGAGAGAGAGAGAGAGAGTTAATCAGTTTCCTCCAGAAAAAATGACCATAGTGGTTGATCCATCAATGCTTGACCAGAGAGAGAGAGATACATAGAGAGAGAGAGAGAGTGTGATAGGGAGAGAAAGAGAGATATAGAAGGTGAGAGAGTTATGGAGAATATATATATATATAGGGAAAGAAAGAGAATATATATAGAGAGAGATAGGGAGAGACAGAAATATGTATAGTGAGGGAGACAGGGAGAGAAAGAGAGAGATAATGTGAGAGAGACTGGGAGAGAAAGAGATGGATAGATAGATATAGAGAGTGTGTGTGTGAGAGGGAGAGAGAGTGAGGGAGAAAAAAGAGAGCAGAGAGAGGGAAGAATGAGAGAGAAAGAGAGGGGAAAAAAGAGAGAGACAATGAGAGAGAGAGCAAAGAGAGGGAGAAAATGGGAGAGAGAACGAGAGTAAAGAGAGGGCGAGAGCAAGAGAGACTAAAGAGAGGGAGAGAATGAGAGAGAAAAAGAACAAGAGAGAGTAAAGAGAGGGAGAGAATGAGAGAGGGCGAGAACAAGAGAGAGTAAAGAGAGGGAGAGAATGAGAGAGAAAAAGAACAAGAGAGAGTAAAGAGAGGGAGAGAATGAGAGAGAAAGAGAACAAGAGAGAGAGAGAGAAAAAGAGAGGAGAGAGAGAAAAGAGAGGGAGAGAACAAGAGAGAGAGAGTAAAGAGAGGGAGAGAAAGAGAGAGAAAGAGAACAAGAGAGAGAGAGAGAAAAAGAGAGGAGAGAGAGTAAAGAGAGGGAGATAACAAGAGAGAGAGAGAGAGAGAGAGAGAGAGAGAGAAAGAGAGAGTAAAGAGAGGGAGAGAATGAGAGAGAAAGAGAACAAGAGAGAGAAAAAGAGAGGAGAGAGAGTAAAGAGAGGGAGAGAACAAGAGAGAGAGAGAGAGAGAGAGAGAGAGAGAGAGAGAGAGAGAAAGAGAGAGTAAAGAGAGGGAGAGAATGAGAGAGAGTAAAGAGAGGGAGAGAATGAGAGAGAGTAAAGAGAGGGAGAGAGAGAGAGAGAAAGGGGGAGTAAAGAGAGGGCGAGAATGAGAGAGAGTAAAGAGAGGGAGAGAGAGAGAGAGAAAGAGAACAAGAGAGAGTAAAGAGAGGGAGAGAATGAGAGAGAAAGAGAACAAGAGAAAGAGAGAAAAAGAGAGGAGAGAGAAAGAGAGTAAAGAGAGGGAGAGAACAAGAGAGAGAGAGAAAGAACAAGAGAGAGAGGAAAGAGAGGAAGAGAATGAGAGAGAGAGAGAAAGAACAAGAGAGAGAGTAAAGAGAGGAAGAGAATGAGAGAGAAAGAGAATAAGAGAGAGAGTAAAGAGAGGGAGAGAATGAGAGAGAGTAAAGAGAGGGAGAGAGAGAAAGAGAAAGAGGGATTAAAGAGAGGGCGAGAATGAGAGAGAGTAAAGAAAGGGAGAGAGAGAGAGAGAGAGAGAGAGAGAGAGAGAGAGAGAGAGAGAGAGAGAGTAAAGAGAGGGCAAGAATGAGAGAGAGCAAAGAGAGGGAGGGAGAGAGAGATAGAGAGAAAGATATATATATATAGAGAGAGAGAGAGAGAGTGAGAGTGAGAGTGAGAGGGAGAGAGAGAGAGAGAGAGAGAGAGAGAGAGAGAGAGAGAGAGAGAGAGAGAGAGAGAGCCAAGAAGTGAATTTTTTGATCAAAAACTTCAGCCCAGCAATGAAAGAGAAGACCAACTAAAAAGATTTGGTATCTATGCAGTAAGATTCAATTTGACCCTTCAGATTGGAAGAAGAAAGGTATGATTTTTTCACGCGATTTCGCCCACCATGCCGGGAATGGCGATCCCTTGCTGCGCTTGAATCCACCAAACGCTCTTTCATTTGCTGTTCTTCCACCGACCCACAAGAAGAAAATCGGTTAAAAAGGCTCGATTTCGACCCTCTGGATGGCTTCTGCAACTGGGGGCATTGGGAAGGATTCAGGGTCGGCCAAGGCGGCGGCTGTGGTGGAGGAACACATCATACAAGCGGTGAAATCCACCTCCAATCTCATCCATCTCATGCAAGATGAATCCCCTTCACAGGTATTTTCATGATACCGATCTATTTTGCGTTATCTGTGTTCCATTATTCGAAAACTGTTCTTGGATGAATCTCTTCTTCAGCGAATTATTTATCTGTTTTTCGTGATGAATTTCCTTTCCCCGTTTGTACAAGATACCGATATATTTCGCATTATGTAAATTCTAGTAGTCTATTCAAAATTGGTTAAGGTTTTTGCAAATTATTTTAAGATGAATATGTGCCGTGAATTATTTCTGTTTATCATGATGAATCACCTTCACAGTTCTGTACATGAAAATTCCTTGCGTTATCTGTATTTTTAAGAAAGTTTTTCAAGATTTAGCTAAGATTTCGGCGAACTATTTAATCGGTAATTCGGAAAGCTATTCAGAAATTGGCTATGGTTTCAGCTAATAGTTTGTGCATTAGTTAATCAAAATTTTGCTCAAGTTTTAACAAACCCGATCTTTATTACATAAAGCAATTCAAAATTTGGCTAATTATTTATATGTATTCAGGATGAATCCCCTAACCATGCCTGCGCATCCCTCTGATCTCATCGGTAGCTGTATTGCTGAAAAGAAGGCAAATTGTTTCATTTTTTTGTTTGAATTGGTAGGTATTTGCTCAGTCTTCGTCCGTGTCATTCATTGATTTCCTCAAGTTTGGCTGAATTTTTAAACCCTTAGTGGAGGATTCTACGTCGTAATTCAAAATTCCTTGTTGTTTGTCTCAATTTCGATTTCATGGTAGTGATTATATAATAGCATAAGAAGAACTATCCTAATAATTTACGAGCTTCCTTGGGTTGAGGGAAACGTAGTGGTGATCAAGGGCTACAGATCCGGAGATGTGAATAGTATCCACTCTTCTTAGAGAAATTTATGCCTCAGTCTATGAGATCCTAATTAGTTTTCGAATATTTCTTTTTCTTCGTTCAAGGATAGTGTTTATGAATTAGCTTGATGGGCTAAAGAGTTCTTCAGTTATGTTCAATGAGCCCATGATGAACTTTTTGGATGTTGTCTGAACTCGGATCATCAAACCTAGACATGTCGTTCTGTTCTTTTGGTGCGAATTTGTGCGAATTGTTCGTTCTGTTCGGTTTTCCGAACAGAACAGAAACGAATTCGAACAGAACATCGAACAGACCCGTGTTCTGTTCTTTTGTTCGCTTTGTGCGAATTTTAGTCTAATTTTGTGCGTATGTGCGAATGTGCGAATTTGGTTCGTTTTTGAAAAAGAAAAAGAACAGAACAAAGAACAAGGGCCTGTGCGGTTCTGTTGTGCGAATTTTGTGTTCGTTCCAAACGAACAGAACAGAACGACCATGTCTAATCAAACCCTTGTGGAACTTTTTTCAATTTCTTTATGCATTTTTCATAATTTTCGCCTCTTCAGCTGGTATCCATCTGAAGACCTGAAACTTGAAGAAATTAATTTGGCAATAAATAAATAAATAAATCAGATGGAAGAGTCTGAAGCTAAAAATATTACTGGACATTAGTTTTGCGTTGTGGTTCTTGAAAGAGGCTAAAAATGAAACACATCATTATCAGGCAATATATCAAAAAATAAGTTTTTACTTCGATTTATCCAGTCAGTTGGGATCATTATACTGAGGTCTTTTGCGATTATCTGAATTTCAGAAAATAGTCAAAATTTGTTTATTATGCGATTCTAATAATTTTTTAAGTCATTGGGGAAAGCAAATAAATTTTGCTGTGTTTTTACAGGTCCAAATAGAAAAGCTGACCAAGAACTTGCTTCAGAAAACGGCCACTGTCAAAAATACTGGCCAGGTATTTCCAAAACATGCCCGTCGCTCTCTATATTAGTTTTTGTTGATAGAGAAAAATTCAGATCGATTTAAGTTCATTAAGACGAGTTTATTCAGATTCTACGACAAATGCCTCAGATAATTTCCTCCTTGGATGCATATATGGAAGGTGGATTGCAAAGGTCGGTTGATTCCCTGTTTTTCAGACTGCTATTTCGTTTTATTCATATTTTTTAAAATTAAGTAATAAACTATTTTGATCAGCATAAGCAATAGTGGTTGTATCCCTGTCACATTTTCGTCGCAGTATGTTTGATTACTGGATAATTTTCTGTAACACGTTTGTGGAGAACTTACAATTAAAAGAAGTAATAATCAACCGGTGATTATCATTTATTTTATTTTCCTTATGGTTAGTCCCTCAAAAATTTTAGTAACTTTGACTTTAAAATAAGTTACGGGTTATATTCGACATCTGTGGAAACTCTTAAATTTTTGTTACATTATGCTTGATTCCCTGAAGAATTTTTAGGCAATGCAGTTGTAGCTTACAAAAACTTTGAATACAAAATATTGATACTCAGCTGCTTATTTTCTTTTGGACATTTGTTTTCCAAAAAAATTTTAACTTTGGTTTTAAAATAGATCATGGGGCAATATTTTATTTTTGTGCACAATTTTCTCCTTGTTATTGAAACACCATTAAAAAGTTTATTTCCCTGTATTGACAGCGGTCTGCGCCTTGACACAACTGAACAGATGCTTTCTAACATGGAAAGCTCCCGGATTCGCTTTGCATTCAAAGACCAGTGATTAATAGTGAAGTAGATCTCCATATTTCTAACACTAAGAAATGAAGATGGATTACTTAACAATGAACAAAAAAGCCTTTTGTGGCAAGGAAAATGAAAATTAGGCTCATTTGTATTCTTTCATGTTTCTATCTTCTTTGTAACCAAATTCTATTGAGTCTAACCATGGTTGCTTGCATAATTAGTTACCCTCAATACTCCTTTCTTGTGGGCAGTGTGGCTATTAATTTTGTACAAACTACTCTGACACTTCTCCTTTATTCATTTGAAAATTATCTTGTTGTTTCAATAAAATTTCTAATAAACCAAAATATATGCATTTGTATATGAATGTTTTCCATCAGAGGGATTTTGTATATGTATATAGGCAGACATGTTTTCAATTATATGTTATGGTTAAATACTTAAAGATCAAGACTTTATGGACAAATGAGCCTCAATCCAAATTGGGTCACACATGTGTATCTAGTCTCAAGATATTCATTGTATCCACCGTGCTTTTGTGAATGTATTTATTGAGTGTATTTATGGGTTTGAATAATGTTGTTCATTGTATGTGGGGGCAATTTTTTTTGGGTTGTTGGTCACAAGTTGTGTGATCACCAAATGGAAGGGTTTGAATAAGGTAGAACTTTAAAAAATAGTCATGCCTATTTAATATTATGGTACTAAGTATTAAGATTTTATTCGTACACTACTAACTTAAGTCTTAGAAGGGGAAAAAGGAAAATGATATGTGCAAAGCAATTTGAACTTGTCAGATCCCAAGAATTAAATTCGCTGGTACTCCATGCCCAAATTCGTTGCTAAAGGCACACATGATTCTAGAGTTGAATGATCACACAATAAAGCTAATCTTAAAAAAAACCTTCACAACTTCCAACAAGATGGAGAGAAAATCAGAAAACATTATTTAAGATATCTCCCCAAAGCTAATGTTCTTGAATAACATTATTTGTACTTTCTATTCAGCACTATTTACATCCAGGCATGAACATATGAATTAAATATTGTATTCTCTAGATCCACATTAAAATTCTCAAACTAAAAAACATGACATTAAAACTATCTAGCATAAACTATTTGAGTAATTTTAATCTTATATAAATCATTCAAATCTGATACTTTTGAAGCGCTTCCCTTTTTTCCTTTCATCCTTTGCTTTGTTTCATGCTATTAGCACAATTTTATGCAGTTAAAGAGCTTAAAATAAGGTTGTTATCATTGATTTACATGAAAATACTGTTTTCAAGTGATTTCTGATTTAAAATGTGATGGGGTTTTATTGCAATTATTTAATATATATTTTAATGTTTTTAGGAGAAACCAGAGGAGAGAGAGTGCGCGACGGGCATATACACAATTACTTTTGGGCGACGTCCAGCAGCAATTCCAGGCTTTTTAAGGACTTTTCTGCAAAAAGGAGGATTCAAAATGCGCCAGCCAATGAGAGAGCGACACGTCATGGCGTGTTTAAAAAAGAAATGAATAAATAAATCAATTTAAATCCAATGGATTAAATTGGTTTAAAATTGATTTATTAATAACTTTTGATCATGAAGTCCGATTGAGATGATTGTTTATGGATCTGTTTGTCTTGATCCCCTCTTTCTATATGTATGGTTGGATCATTTAGATCCAGTCTACATTGATAGATAAACATTAATTACTAAACGGGGGTAAAATGGTAATTTTTACCATGTAACCTAAGTATAAAAGCTAAATTTCGAGAGGGGGAGCCCATTCTTGATGGTGCTCTATCACAGCTGCAAGACAGAGAGGAGCTCTAGCTTGGATCAACCTATCTGGTACCTTTTTCTTGTTTGTATTTGAACTTTTAGTGTATTTTGAATGATGTTTTAGTGAAATTTCTTCTTCATTCTTCTTGATCTTGGTCTGAACTTCTAAATCGCTAGGCTTGAGCGGAAGGTACAAGCCCTAACTGAGATTGAGAGGAGAGAATGAGAGATTTACCTAGCTATTCCAAGTGCACATTAAAAAACTATAAAAAACTTCAATTTCTAGGAGAGTAAATTTCCCTTTGTATTATCTAATTGTGTAGTTATTTCTGAATTATAAGACCTACAAAACCAACCAACTCAAATCAAAATTTCCCTCTCAACCTCTCTAATTGACCCCTTGGACCCTTTTCTTTGGATCAAAGAAGCCAATTTAGAGCTCCCTATTTCTTCTATTCATCCCATCTCTTCTACCCCCCTTTCTAAATTTCTCATCTAATTAGGGTGATTTGATCTTCATTGAAGATTAAATTAAATCTAATTAGGGTTGAATTACCAAGAAAACCATCAAATTGAATTCCTTACTAGCTTCCCTTGGACGACACTCGTACTTATCACTACACATCTTAAGTAGAGTTTTTATAAATTTTATTGTATAAGCTAAAATTGACAATGACAAGGGTTTAAAATTGCATAAAGTTTACCCCTATTTTTGGCTTATCAAATGGCGCCGTTGCCGGGGAAGCAACGCTAAGGAAATTTAATTGATTTTTATTTTTATCAATTGTGTGCTTTAAAATTGTGTTCAAAATCTTGTTGATTTTATTTTCTACAAAGTGCTTAATTTTAATTTAATATCTATTTGCACTACATTTTACTTCCAATTTTGGATTCAAGTGCTTAGAAAGTGCTACGTATTGAGCTAAAATATTCTTGCAATACGTATGGTCTAATAGGCAACTATTTCTAAGCATATGAAGCAATCATGTCTTAGTATTATGGGCATAATTCTCGTTACCATGAGTTGCATGAAAATTGTCACCATGATGATTTATACTATGAGGGTGCACAATCTGAATATTTTAATGATTATAGAGACTCGTTGAATAATGGTGAACATTTACAATATGGCATCTATCCTCATATGCCTGACTATGACCATTCATACGAGGCATTCCACAATTTTCATGAACATTCATATCATCCTAAATCTATTGAGGCAACAATCCCTAAATTTTCCCGTCATAATACCCATGATCATGGCTTCCACACTCATGTCATGCCCTCTTTGGAATATCAGCACTATGAGTGGGGGCAATCACCATCTTTAAGACTTTCTTCTACAAGTCGTCGCTGCCTCTAGTTACCTTCGTGGTACCCCTGATATAGCTGTCGCCGGACGCGACGAAGGTACCCCTTGCATGCCCTTTATGTTTCTTATCCACTTCAGTATACTTTCGATTTGCCTCCTCCGCGCTCGGGTTAGATGTAGGTGAGAGTGAGACAGGTTGAGAAAACAACGACGAATTCTTTGGGAGTCTTACCTGGCTGGTACGAGTCGGGCGAGCCCGACGAGTGTGAGCATCTAAGCGGGATACTCCTGTTTGGCGACATAGTTGTCTTCGACCCTCTCGGGCGAGGTTTGGGTGGTCTGGTTGACCATACCCTAGGCGACCCCGTTGGATCTCTGGGACGGCATGACCGGACATCGGCACTCGCACGTACTACAGTTAGGACTTTTCGCATTTCTGTCTGTATTCATATCTGTCCATCCGCATTATTGGACGACACTTACCATCGTCGTCCGATAGAGATCCTTATTTGATACCGAGCCGCTACCCTTGGTGTCAACCGGACGACGTCTTGACGACGTCCGGCATCACTTATGTTTTGTTAGGACCATAGTAATTTTTGTTGATTCATAGAAACCTCTCCACTTCTATGGTGTCTCTCTCTAAACACTTTGAGACATCAATAAACCCTTGATGGATCTTAAGTCTTTACTCTATTCAAATAAACATACTCAACTATAGTTGAATTCAAAGGCAGTCTTGATACTGATCATAACCCTATCTTATAAATCTAAGTGTGTGGAGGAAAAAAGGGGAGAAAGACAAAACTGTCCTCAATATTTCAGTTCGATCAGCCTTATACCGTTAGACATCAGGCCATGAAGTTGGATTAATCAGACCGCAGACTTAAAGAATCATTGCTCTCTCTTTATCACCACTGCCTTTATATGGCCACGTTTTGGATATTGTTGCTAAATGTCTCCATCATTTCTCAATATTGCCCCGATTTTTTTTCTGTCCTTGATCTATTGCTCATGAAGAGACATATGTCCCTATATAGGAAGAGAAAAAGTAAAATAATAGAATTAAATAACTAACGGGGTGTGTGATGTGGTGATGCACCAGCATGTGCTACATTCTCACTTTATCTTTTTTGTTGACAATGAGTGCACACCTGTGTGCCAGATGTTCGTGTGGATGTATTCTGCACATGCCACTTGTTCAATGCCACAATAGTTTAATTTTAAATGCATAAATTAATCACTATTTCAATATCACATTCTCAATCTTCTAAGTCACATTCATTGTGATTTAAATTTGAGTCTTTTTTCTATTTGTCCACATCACCCCTGTGAATAAAAACTTAATAATGTGCTCGACAGCAATTGGTTCCCATGTCATCACAATTTCCAATGCCACAATGGCACATTTTTGTATTGCAGAAAGCTATGGTTGGTCACCATTCAACAAATTGAATAAAGAGATGGCAGGGTGGAGAATTAAGACCAAAAGGCCTTAATAAATTCATTAAAAATAAAATAATATATAAAAATCAATAAGATATTTCTGACTGATAAAAATAATATATTCATGAATTTATTATCAAAAAACTCATTAAATGACTCAAATAAGGCAACTCAGAATTTTTTGCAACAAGAAAAAGCCACATAGGTCTAGTGGAATGGATAATAAGTGTAATCATTAATATAATGTCATAAAATCCGAAAAAATCTGTAAGAATTACCAGAATGGACAATACTCCATTTGTAAGCATGCCAGTTGTAGAAAAATCTCAAACATAACCATCTATGGAACCTCTAGTCAAGTCCAAGGTCTTAAGCCACTGAATTCCCAATATGACATCCAAAGTCCCCAATTAGAGAGACAATAAATTTTGTATAAAATCAAAACTCTAGATATGTAGAGGCACATATAGACAAAGGCCTCTAGATGACTTGATGTAACCATCCCAAAAAATTACATCAAATCTTGGTCCTTCTGGAGTAGGTATGTAAATCAGGGGAAAAATGGAGGGACTGCTGAAATTATGTGACCCCCCCATCAATCAACAACTACTTGGATTCAATTAATTTTACCCTAGAGCTTAATTGTTCCTGGAGAGGAAGGTCTATGTGCCGGCCTAAGAATTACACATTAATACTACCACTAGTGTAGTTTATATTGTCATTCATAATTAGTAGTATTACTTACTTTTTATTTGATAGACGCCACAAATATGCAAAATACGAACTACTCTCTTAATGTTAGTAAATTGTGAGTCCCTGCGCCTTAATTTTGGTCATGTGAGACTCATGACCTAACTTTTACAAGGAACTTCAGACCCTCTCCCTTTAGACTTGCCCTAAGTCCAAGCTATTCTCACATTTTAACTTTCATGGGTCTGTGTATTTTCTTTGTGTGGCTCTTAATTTACATGTCATAATATTCCAGATATTAGAGCCAACTTAAAGGCAACAACGTTGGGGATATTCAACATAATAATAAGATGACTTTTAAAAATATATTTTAAATTACAAATCTTTTGTGAAATGTCTTTCTAACTTTTATGTGTGTACACTTTGCCGCATAGCTCTTATTTTACATAACTGTTTTTATATTCCAAATGTTGGAGGCAAAAACATTAGGGATATCCAACATAGTAATAATAATATGGTTTCATAACTATATTTGAAATCGCAAATCTTTTGTGAAATGCAAAGCACAAATTTTTAAATCACAGGCCAAGATGACTAGGGCCTGTGTTTGAAGAAATTAAGGAAGATCAACAAAATTGGTGACCTTCCTGGAAAGATGATCTGGGCATCTCTACACATCTAAAAATGAACTTCCAATAGGACCAATAAATAGTGCAATTTGCACTCGACATATTCCTTTCAAAACTGGTTTTCACTTGCTTTGACTGCATTGTACTTTTCATCAGGATTAATCAGGGAAACTGATATTAATGACAGGAGACTATATTTTGAGAATCAAAATATTGATGTCCCCTTACATATTCCAAATTCCATATGCAGAAAAAAGCTCGGACAGACATGTGAGTTTGTAGAGATGGTGAGGATATAGAAAAATATCCCAAATGAAAGGGAGGAAAACTCTTCAATATTCTCTAAACTGTCGCATTGTGCATTTATTTTCTAAAAGAGAATTCCATTTTCCGAGAAGCCCCTTTGCCAAGCCATCAACCTGTAACCAATAAAGAGATATTGACAGACCATTAATAAAAATATAACAAGGACGGAATCATGGAAGTGATAAGAAAGAACAAGTGTGCTCACCAGGAAAGAGAGGCTCCCTATCTTAAAACGGGGCGGTTATTCCTGCAGTTACCCAAGCACTCATTTCCTAGAGGGACCATCAATAAAACAGCCCCCTTTGTGTACTGGTATTTCCATAGCAGCAAGACAAAAAAATTTGATAGAGAACTTGTTCAACCTCCTTTGAGCAGCCCCTTGGTACTGATTACTACCTTGATCTTCTCTGGATCATCACATCTGATCTCTGCGGCAAAACTATTTGACAAAAGCACAAAGGCCAGATATTATCTGCACCAATCAAGTGAAGGTCAAAGCCCAAAGCTTCCTCTAGCTTCAGATTAGAAAGTGTTGTACAAGCAGAGAGCAATTAATCTCATGAGGACATCTTCATTTGGGCACCAAGCTGACTCAACATGGAGAACACAATGCCCTTCTTATGCACTGGAATTCCTTTCTCTCCTAGACAAGGAACTTCAGACTTGAGATTTGAGAGGGAGCTTATTCCAGCTCCCTTGAGCAGGCCCCTACTACTGATCACCTCCCTCATCTTCTCCACATCATCCCATCTTCCTTCCGCAGCATAAATATTGGACAAAAGCACGTAAGACCCGACATCATTCGGGTCCATCTCAATGACCTTGGAGGCCACAGCTTTCCCTAACTTCAAGTCAGAGTGAGCTGCACAGGCTGAAAGCAAAGCTCCGAGTGCTGCGACACCCGGCTTTGAGGGAATCATCTCCAACAACTTCTGAGAACCTTCTAAGAGCCCGGCACGAGCAAGAAGATCAACCATACAGCCGTAATGCTCAACTCTCGGCTTGATATTGTACTTTTGAACCATCCGATTGAATCCCCACCAGCCTTCAAGAAGCAGACAGCCGTGAACGCATGCCGAGAGCAAGCAAACAAAAGTAGTCTCATTTGGCCTGGGGCCTTCCTTCTCCATCTCCATGAACAGAGACACTGCATCCTCTCCCCTACCATGCATTCCATACCCAACGATCATCGAATTCCATGCCACCACGCCTTTCTCCACCATTGATTCAAACATAATTTTGGCAGAATCCATGTCACCGCACTTTGTGTACATGGTTAGAAGCGAAGTTGAAAGAAGAAGATCGAGATTGACACAATTACCGGCATTCTTGATGTAGGAATGAACCAATTTGCCCCGGTGAAGGTCCCCAAGGTGAGAACATGAAGTCAGGACGCTTACCAGAGTGGCTTCACTTGGCTGAAATCCAGTTGCCATCATTTGGTCGAACAAGTTCAGACACTGTTTATAATCCTTAGCTCGAACATAGGCAGCAAGAATGGTGTTCCAAGAGATCAAATTCCTCTTGGGCATAGAATCAAACAGCTCTCTAGAATCTTTAACCGCGCCAACCTTCGCGTAGCCAAGAAGCATTGAATTCCACGAGATGATGTCTCTGTTTGGCATTTCATCAAACAGCTTCCTGCATTGCTCCAAATCCCCAATCCCTACATAGCCTGCAATCATCACGTTCCAAGTCAATATATCTTTCATAGGCATCTCATCAAACAACTCACGGGCTTGAATCATGTTCCCATTCTTCACGTATCCATCAATTATTGAGTTCCAGGTCACAATGTTGGATTCCACTCCAGAGTTGAAGATCCTCTTTGCTGAATTGATGTTCCCAAAAGAGGAGTACATGTAAATCAGAGAATTGCGCACGAAGAGATCAGAGTCAAAGCCGAGCTTGAGGGCAAACCCATGAATCTTAATCCCATCAGGAACTGCGCCTTGGTCTGCGCAGAGCTTTGCCAGAAGAGGGAAGGTGAAGTGGTTGGGCTGGACTGATCGGCGATGCATATGGTCAGTGTAGAATCGAAGACCGCCTTCGGGGTCACTTAAACGAGCATAGGCTCTAAGAATGATATTGCTAATTAGAGCATCTGGGTTGTTGAGGTGAGAGAAGATGAACACAGCTTCATGGATAGAAGAGGGAGAGCCAGAATTGCAGAGTTTCAAAATGACTCGACCGGCAGCAAGCGGGTGCTGAAAGATGCCAGAAACATGGAGTTGTGACAAAATCTGGAGGAATTGTCTCTTGTTGCAAGGGATAGACTCTAATTTCATAAGAACATGGTGGGTCAGATTCAAAGACTCTTCTTTCCTGCCCTCCTTGCTGGGCCAAATCTTATGCTGAAAATCTTGCTGACCATCTGGCCATGATCGTAGAATGCGATCGCCAGAGAGGAGGTTTCGGCTGATTGCCGCCCTCTTCACCACAGGCATCATGACCAAATGGAGTACCTGCCTTTTCTTCAGGATTCTACAATTTCCTGATGGAATTCCCTCTGACCAGAGACAAATAATTGATTGGAAATTTTGAACCAATCCAAAAATCCTAACTATATTTGATACTCCTGCTATTACGCTTTAAATGACTTCCAAAAAAAATTCACAATGAAGGACGGAGAGGGCGACCAGTAGAATTTCACTCTTAATATCGTTTCTAGTATTTAATCTAAACGTTGGTTTTTTTACCAAAATATTGGGAAAAGCTTAATGTCCGAAATCCACAGTCTTGAGTCATATTTGAAGTGCAACAATCTTTAAGAACTGTGATGCGAATTAGTTGCGACCTTAGCCACAGATAAATCTCTTTTCTCGGCTGCTTCATCAAAGTTTAGTAGCAGTTCTTGGGAACATAGATAACTGAGAATATTTTCCTCTTGACCAGAGCGCATGAGTCTGAAATTACAACATAATAACAATAAAATCAAATGATTTCTGACGGACTGGATATTACATTCAAGATAATGCTTCTGAAACTTCATCGGGACAAAAATTTCATAAAAAAATAACTTCACAAAACAGCCATGCAGCCACCTTTGTAGGGAAAAACTCGGATAACAATAGCCGATAACAAAAACTCGAGGGAAACTAAAAAGCTATAGAATCAATATGATTCTGACAGAGAGTGTTTCGGCATAAGATGATCTTCTAAAACATCATAAAAAAATGAGAAATAAAGTTTATAAACTTCACAAAACGGCAAAACAGCCGTGTTCACAGCGAAAATCACAAAGCAGATAACCAAATTGCTACACCTTGAAGGAAACTCAAAAAAATTATAAAATAAACCTATCTTTATAAAAACAAAGCACGAAAAGTGAAGCATAGGGCAAACCAAACTTCCATGAATACCTCTCTCCAGGGCTGAGATGAAAACACGGAATGCCCACAAGCAGAGAATTACGGGGATTAAAAACGGAAAGATGGGTCACAGATTTTTGTCGAGATTAAAGAAATAAAGACTATTCAAGGGAGAAATCCTCACTGGATGGGCCTGAAAATTTCAATTCTTCCGCTAAACAACTTTGAGCAATGCAATTGCAAATGGGTTACCCTGAAAATCCAAATCTTTCAACAGAGAGGCTTCGATCACGCTGCCTTGTACACTCGTATCGCCATTTCAAGTCATTCCCGGTCATGAAAATGCAAAAAATATGATGCAATCCTCTAACTTTAAACAAGAGAACCGATTATTTAAAAAACTGTTAATGCTGAAAGCACTTTTGGAAAAAGTAAAGATAAATATGAAATATCTGATCTGCAATCCCCAGTAGAAAAATGACCCACTTTTAGTTCATTTTCTAGAGATAAAGCTAAAATTTTCAGACAATAATTGTCATTTAAAGGATTTTAAAAAAAATATATAGCAGTGATAAAATGACATTTAAACACCAACTTAGTAGTTAGATGGCTTAGGTTTCGGGACTTCTTGTGTATCGGGACTACTCTGATTATCTATTAGATGGCTTAGGTTTCTACTTTCCTCCCATTTTTATCTCAAATTCACCATTATATTTACCTGTCTTTTTTGTTAAAATAAAACTCTGAGACGATGTGATAAATCCATTTGACTCTAAAGAGTCAAGTGGGGTTAGTCTAACAAACCAATAAAATATATTAAAATATAGCTTAGGAAAATAAACCATAACTTTATCACTTGATCCTTAAATGGTGAATAATGCTAGTGCAAATCTAAAAATATATGGTAAAAAGAAGTGTAAGAGCATAACTATATTGATCTAATTTGATGTTATCATATTCCAATGAGCTCATAAAAGATATCTCACAAGTTTACAAGATGAAATACTATCCACTTGTGCCACTAGACATCATGAATAATATATTATTTCCATTTTCACTTATATGTATAGCTAAAGATTGGTTCTGAGGCGTAGCCTTGGAATCGAATTCATTGAGACATAGAACGCCTTTTCTTGAGGAAGTATAATGTATATAATGATTCTATTTTTTTTTTCAAACAAGAACTTTCATCGAGAAGGCAGTAAATCTTTCTTTGAGGATTGGTTGAGAAATAGTCAGTATTTTTGAGTTTGTCCTCAGCATGGGGATAACAAACCCTGAAATGATTCTTAAATTTTATGAAAATAAACTTACTGGGGTAAGATCATGAAAGAAAAGTAGTGGGATTTAGAGTTCTATGACACCAGTAATTCCTGATTTCACCCTTGTTTTAGTAATGTCGAGCCATTACTTGTTCCTAAGTTGTACTTGTTGAGCTTTTGTCCACGTTTACATATTTAAATATGATTAAGATGTGTGTGTTAATTGTTTGCAGCAAGGATGGAGCATTGCATGGTTAGGAAATTTGTTCTATGAAGAACAGCTGTACTATATCCTTGAATTGTCTACATCGTTGTTACAATATGATGTATTTGATTAAAAATCGATTTATAATCGATAAACGATTATGCATTCATGGAAACAATGTTTTACATGATTGAACCAAGGCATAGAACCCAACAGCTTCGCCCTTTAAGAGGCTGGTTGGAAGGGTATAAGATTTTGAAAGTTCATCAAGTGTCCCTTGGTCTCCTAAGTACTTGGAGAAGAACAATCAAGAAGAGAAGAGGCTTTCTTGCATCAGAAAATTGATGTGGACATGGAATAACTTAAGGACCTATTTAGTTACATTAATTGATCTCCATCAGTTCTGTTTAATTACATCTACATCGTCTTTTCTTTCATTTAATTCTATCATCACCACCATGCCTTGATATATTGTCTTATGATCATTGTCTATATCATAAATTCTAAGATTCCCTTGTCATCACCTGGTTTTCTTATTCATCTTCCACATCCATTATCACTCCTTCCCCATCTCATCCATCTTATTCCTCCACTCTCACTTGCTACATTCACGTCCCGCTACTTGTTACTCCTGTTATTTTTCATCTCATCCTTATGAAGCATTTATTATCACAATCTCATATTTCATATGTATCTTCTCTCATCCCTCTTAAATCACCGTTTTAAAGAGGATTATATCCCTAATTTCGTTTCTTCATGGGAATGGCCCATACTCATCACTTATAGCTAAATTTAAATCGTCTTCATATAAAGTTATTGGTTAAACTAAAAAAAAAATCAACCACATAATTAAACCCTAATTTTTTAGTTATATCAAAAAATTTAATGGATTTTTATGATAGTGAAGAGTTAAAAAACAACAAATTAAACCACCAGTTCTCTATGTGATGCAATTAATGAAGTTGTCTAGGCAATCTGTAAATCCAAGAAGCACTGAATACTCTACATTGAGTTGTGAAAACATTACAAGTCGAAACCAAACTTAATTGAGATTGGCTGTTCAACATGATAGAACACAACTCATGATTTGCTTGGGGTAGCTATCAAAAATGGGACATGATTGACATGAGTTGTCTTCTTTACATCAGTGAAATACAATGAATTTTTGTGATGAGTGGGATATGCACATTGAGTTTGCCTTCATATTGGGTCCAACTGCCTACTCCAACAACCATGTGAACAAGTCAGTGTAGTTGATAATAGGCGATGTCCGCCTCCCTATGCAGACATTGACACATCACATGAAAAGAGCAAATGGATGTTGTTCAAAAGGAAGAATTTGCCTCAGGATGAGCGGGTATCTTTGACCATTACATGTGCCACCATGAAAAAAAAAGCTTAAAAAATATGTGCCCCACCTCTCCGCTACAACCTCCCTCCACTGCTCATTGCCTCATGTTGCTAATAAATTCTATACCCATGCCGATCTCATTGCTGCTAAGTTCTTACTGCAAAACCCTTGTTGAGTGTCAAGACTCAATTGCCTCTACTCTATAAGGGCATTAGTAAATACTAAAATGGTTAACATGATTGGTAAACGTTAAAATATTTCATAATTAAAATTTATCAAATGTCATATTTTTTCCAACATTGTAGATCAAAACACAAAAACAACAAAAATTGAAAACACTCATGGATAACAAATATAACATCGATACTTTTTAGTTATGTAGCATAAATTTCCAGTTAGGGACATTGGGCTGATGTCGTATGAATCTTGTATGAAACCCTTATCATAGTCATTATCATATACCATTACCGTTGTTATCAGAATGGCAGTACCTAAACTCCACTAAGAACAATTAACCCTATAATAAGGTAAATAACTCTATTAATAGCTTCCCTGTAAAATTGTGGGCTTGCTAAGCAGATAACTGATACTTATCTTTTCTTTTAAAATAAAAAAGTGATTTCCAGTTTACTTTCAACCTGAAAACAGTCTAAAACTATATGGAATAGAGGTCAAAACTGGATCTTTTATTTCAAGTTAGAACTCTTTCTTTTGTCTTTTTTAATTTTATCTCTTCTTCTCAAATAAAAAAAGTGATTTCCAGTTTACTTTTCAACCTGGAAACAGTCTAAAACTATATGGCATAGAGGTCAAAACTGGATCTCTTATTTCAAGTTAGAACTCTTTCTTTTGTTTTATTTAATTTGATCTCTTCTCAAATAAAAAAGTGATTTCTGTTTACTTTTCAACCTGAAAACAGTCTACAACTAAATGGAATAGAGGTCAAAACCGGATCTTTAATTTAAAATTAGAACTCTTTCTTTTGTTTTATTTAGTTTTATCTCTTGTTCTCAAATAAAAAATAATTTCCAGTTTACTTTTCAACCTGAAAACAGTCTTAAAACTATTTGTAATAGAGATCAAAACTGGATCTTTTATTTCAAGTAATTTTTTTTTTGTTTTTTTTTTAAATTTTATCTTTGCAATTTCATGGATGGGAATATATTTAAATGGCGATACGAGCGTTGTGAGAAGGCGCCGGACAGTGAACGACCAACTTTAAGGATGAGCGCCAGCGGGGGAACTTTCAGCCTGCTCAATCAGATACGATTGCCTTGTTCAAAGTTCTATGGTGGGAGAATCGAGCTTTCCGGGCCATCCAGTGAGCTTTTTTTCACTTGTTAAGTTGTTATAATCGCGGAATTGGATTAGTTGTGGTGGGGAAGTCTCTGTTTCTTTAACCTCGATGGTTCTCTGGGACCTCGTATTGTCGCTTGAATACCCTTTTTTTTCCGCCCAATTGGTATTTTCCGTATTTTTTTCTGGGATTAATGCTCAGTTTTCGGGTTGAGTGTTGGGGTGCTTAGATGTTTGGGTTATCCAATGCTTTACAATTTTTCCGCTTTTCTCGATTTTTTTGATTTTTGAGTTTTTCCTGTGAGATGTAGTTACTTGGTTGTTTGATTTGGGATCTTTTTGCTTTAAACATGGTCGTTTTTCTGTTCGCATAGACTTATACTATTTTGTCTGATTTCAGTGAAGTGAAAATCACCCTTATCCTAAACCCTTATTTAAATTTGATTGATGGCGTGCGCAGAAGTTTGGGTTGTCCTGTGCTTCACACTCAAATTTATAATTTTGAGTTTTTCCTATGAGATGTGGTACTTGGTTATTTGATTTGAGAATTTTTTGCTTTAAGCACAACTTTTTTTCTGTCCTTAGACAATTTTTTCAGATTTTCAATGAAGTGAAAATTATCATCTCAACACGGGGTATTCTATCTGACATTTTCTTTTGTTGTTTTCTTTTTTCTTCCAGATTTATGCACTCTGGTCAGGAGGAGAATATCCTCAGTTATCTACGTAACTCAAGAGCTGCAATTAAGCACTAAAGAAGCTTCTGCGAAAGGAGATACTGCTGCGGATAAGGTTACAGCAAGTTTTCATGACAATTCATGTAGTTATTGCATTTCATGTGGGGCGCAATTTTCGACTGTGTGATTGTGGACACTAATTCTTTCTACACGTTTTATCCAGAAAACCAAAACATATAACCTATGCAGAACGATTGTTGAGATTGTGAAATTCTCTTTGTCGTCTTCTCCTTCCTCCACTGTGCGCTCCTCGTTCATGCATCAGACACGGAGTGACAAAGAAATTTATTTCTCGCTAATTGGTTCGCCTGTTTACATTCAGCTTATAAATAGCTTAAGGGCTGGTCCATTAACAGAACTTTCACCGATCTGGGTGCTAATTTACTGGACCATTTAAAGTCGATTTGAAATAATATTTTTTGGACTTGTTGAACTTAAATGACCTTCAATACAGTTTATGAGATGAACTGGCTACGAATTTAATAAATATATCTGAGTCGGTGCAGTATAGCAGTTATTTTTACACTTGTTGACCTCCACTTCCCTTCGAGCCATAGTTTCTCTTAATCTTTACTCTGGTTGTGCTATCATTGCATCTGTTTAATTGTACCTTTAAACTGTGGAATGGATAGAAAAAAAAACGGATTCTGTGGTTGTCATCTTGACAATAGAAGACTGAACTAGATTTAATAATCAGATCTCATCTATAAACTCATTACGCCAATAGAGGCTTTAGTACTATCCGATCATACTTTTAATAGGAGATGCCAATCCGAATGCATATCTCTTTGAGGCCTACAAATTTTATGATGTTTGAAAATTTTGAGATAATGAAAATAATAAATTGAACTTTTTTTGATAAGGTATCTTTCTGGCTGTGATTTCAGAAGCCTCTAAAGGCACCCATATCTGTGGGAGCCTTTCAAATGCTGCCCATGGTGATGCCTTCGGAGGATTTAATAATGTCTGCAAAAAGAAAGGCAAGACGGGTTGGTCCATCAAAGGGTGAGGATATTCTTTCTTTCAAGCAATTTAATAATGCAATTATTTATTTTATTTATGCTCCAAACTGTTAATCTGTTCAGGTATTGTGAATATTGCAAAACGTGAGAAAAACAAGGCTGCTAAACAACTCGATGCGTTAATGAAGGTTTGTTGTTGAGCCTGTTTGTTCTTCATTTCACTTTTGAGAGGTGGTGGTTTCAATTATGACTTAATTCAGAGATTTCTGCCATTTGATGCGAAACTTTTTTTTGTCTCATTTAATGAACTCTGCGGTACATCCAGGAAATAGCCGTACCATTGAGGTTGTATCTGGAAAAGTTTCCTAAGAGATACCTCTTACATCCCTATGAACGTTCTCTGATTGAGCTAACGTTTGGCGAAGGTCATTATGAAGAGGTAACCCTTTTATTTCCATAATTTACTTAATGTAGTGATTTTCATTCCTTAAAAAAGTAGTTATTACAAATTGCTTCAGTTTTGCTAGTTTTTCTTGGGCGTAATTGTTTCAACCTTGTACTCTTTTTTAGCTCAGATTACCGTCTTGCAAATAAACCCTACCATCCAAATTTGGTTTTATGCCCTTTATTATTCTCAGTACAGTGGCTATCTGGTATGGGTCCGAACTCAATCTTTTACTATGACGATGACGAATTGAGGAAGCACAAATGGTAAAATGAAAAGGGAGAAACAGATCTCTTTCTTGATTCCAATCTCAACCAGAAGATGAGACAAGAGGTCTAGTTTTTTCAAGAGTGGGAAACACATTCTGCCATGGCTTTTCGGAGCCACCCTTTGTGACCACCCGTGTTTCTAGCCGTCATCGCTGGAGCAACCAACTATAGAACCACACCTTAAGGGGTAACTTTTGTTTCCATATGGCGCATAGAGAGGGGGTGGTTGTCAGTTCCTTAACTAAGTGTCTGTGTCTGAGCCTCGTGTAGGCATCCTAGGTAGAAAAGGATGTGTCTATCCTCCCCCAAATATCTTGTCTCATGCAGTGGATGTAGATGTAGTATGGACTGTGGCATCCTTGTATACTCCACTCTCTGGTCTGACAGGCTATCAGCTAAAGGTAAATTCAACGTACCATCCCAGAATTCCCAAACTGTTGCTTGAGGAATCGTTGCGAAGGCAAATAGGCGTGGGAGTTTTGTGCCTTGAGCTGACTAGACTTCAATCCAATAGCACAAGTTGGAGCGTTCCCTCAATTTGGTGCTGAAGAATTCTCAAACTTGGGGAAAAACCTGCCTCAACCCCTGCTAGAATGACCTTTGGACTGGAGCCATGTATCTCTCGCATTCCATCCATGGTCCTTAACTGTCCTCCTGGACTTGTGTAACCATATGTGCTTCCGATCTCGTAAGTCTGCCCACCCGCTTAGCCATTAATGCTAGGTTTCATGTCCTGTATTTTTCAATATTCCTAGCTCCCAATGTTATTTTCAAGAAAATATAAAAGGCAAGCCAATAAAAGAATCAGGTCCACGCCAGCTCAAGAGAAGAATAAGGGGATGAAGGAACCTATAAATAAAGTCTGGGAAGGAGGCAACAGGCGTCGAGTCAAGAAGCAGTTGAAGTCCCATCAAGAAGTAAGGGAAAAGTTTGGAGAGCAGGGGAAGCCTGCATCCAGAAGGAAGGATCGCTCGATCCTTGGTCCTGGTATCTCGTATTCAGCATTCCTATATTCCCATTGAATTGATAAGAGTTTTATTCTTCAAGAAGATACAAGAAGATCACATTGTCCATTTGATTTCCTTTGATGCTACCAATTGGTATCAGAGCACTGATCCTGCGATCACGCTGCTAAGAACATTTGATTGATTATTGTTCCCGAGAAGGTTTTGTGTCGGATATCTAACCGGTTTTCAAGAAGATCTTGGTTGCAATATAACCGATTTCAAGAATATATTGGTCGCAATATACTCATCCTTATTTTTCTGGCAAATCGATATACATTGCATATTATCTGCCATTTATCGTTCATTCTTGCTCACATCAAAGAAGTGCCGAGTAGAACTGTGAATGCAGCACTGATTATCCTAAAGGGGATTTCCAAGTCAAGAAAAGCCTTCCCCAAGGTGATCTCGAGGGTTTGACATTCACGGCCTTGGCTACAGCAGCGCATTACAGTAGACAGTAGTGGCAGGTAACAATCACAATCACCTGACTCCACTGCTTGATTGACATCATGGAAGAGGCAGTTGACAAGGGAAAAGGCATGTTACAAGAGCAGTCTGACTCTGCAGAGATTCTCTCAAATATTTTGGTGCAATTGCAAGCTATGAATTCGAAATTGGAGGGTACAAGTTGGACTTCTGCGAAAGAGGCAGTTGAATCCAGTAGAAGATAAAGTCGCGGAGAAGTGGCGGTATGATGAGCGAAGAAGTCAATTTCTGCTTTAACTTTTTTTATTGCAGCACACGTCCCAGTCAACCAAGTATCGTTGACAGAAGAAAAGTCTGAATTCAGGAAAGGAGACTTGCCTTATTTTAATGTTGCAAATGCTCAGAGTTGGTTAAATTGTGTGGATCATTTTTTCAAGGTCACCCTCTCTTTCACAGCTAGTCGCAGGTGAGTTTTCTAGCGTCTTTTTCATTGTAGGCTCCAAGTGTCCCCCTTCACACTGTACATTTAAAGAGTGATACGATCCCCACTCTGGGCTCGTATCGGAGGGGAGTAGACGGGTGAGGCGAGCTAGAAGTTCCCGAGGTAAAGAGGGGAAACAGGAATGATCTGAGGAAGGATCGAACGGAGGGGGCATGGATCGACCGGGGACGAGCCGCCTGAAGATGCGGTGAGGTAGAGATGATCATGAGGGACGGGGATCAAAGAGGATGAGAGAGATGGGACCTGGACGCGGAGAGGGGAGACAAAAGATCTACTTCATTCCTCTTCTTGGCTGTCCTCCTAGAGGGAGGGCATCCCGATTTAAAGGAATTACACAATAGCGAAACGATTAAAACGCCCTTATGGGCTAAAACGACGAGACTACCCCTAGATAGGATCCTATCAAGGATCCTATCAAAGAGAAGGAATGGAGAAGACAGAATAAAGAACTCCAGAGGGGGCGTGCAGCAGAAGGGTGTTAGAGTATCTCACCACTCAATTTGATCTGCTCCGGCTCTGATACCATGTTAGAGTGTCACACCATGTAAGAATTCATGCTCCCTAAGCAGCTGTCCGTCTGGTGTCTCCTGTGCCTCCTTGTGACCTTTCCCTTGTGGGTAGGGTTTACAAACGAGCGACCTACTTGTTTAGTCATTGTAGCTGGTTTAAGTGCCAGCTGGTACAGTTAAGTGGGCTGAGGCTATCTGTCATAAGTTACTCTCTCAGGTGAGAGAATAAGTGACTTTCTGTAAGTCTTTCATGTGGGTTTGATACCATATTTGCTAGAAAATGTATCAATCAACAACAAAACGCACCTCTCCGGCTTAGCCGAGAACCAATGCTGATCGGGAATAGAAATGTATCAACGCCTGCATAACCACCCAGCAGGAAGCTTCAAGACTTGGTGCTCTGCCGCTTCCCTCCACCTGGTCGAATGCAACCCAGAGCCCAGGGAGCCAGACTGTGCAACAACTTCTTGATTTCTTCTTGCTGTCGGGGGATCCCCCCTCTCATCCCCTCCTTTCTCCTTATATACTTATTCTTTCCGCCTTTATTCATTAGTGGGCCTGATTTATTTCTTCTACTAATGGGCCTGATTTAGCCCTTTTATTGCAAGATCGTCATGTGCCATCCACATGACACTCTTTTTCACACTTTTATGCAGTTGACTCTGGGTCAACCTTTGGTTGACCCTTATCTATCTGTTCTTTCTTGGGTCTTCTCTTGTAAGATATGTATAGTACCTTATCAGGGTCCACTTATGGCACGTGACCCACATACATATAAAACGGACAACAAGAGGAAAATAAGGATGGCTGGCAAAACACTTATCTATATTAGGATCTCCCTAATTTCAATTTTGCTTATTGGGATTTTTTCTCCTTTAGGAAACAGAGGGGGAAACGGCCTATGCTGTTACAGATTAGTTTAAAACAATATGAAATGAATAATAAATCACAGCTGAACTTTCTATTACCTTTATTGAAAATTTAATTTCTGTCAACTTTTTTTTCTATATTCATAAATTTTAAATTCCATAGGTTTTGGGCCGTGTGGACTCCCTGAGGAAAAGGATATTGTCTGTTGGCAAGGAACATGCATCGCTTTGTGCTCAGGTTTGAAAAGTGCAATTTTCACAGTTCGATTTATCATTCCATGGCTTACTTTTGTTGAGAGTTTGGTTGTGGGCCATTATCATTATTTTCGTGTGCTTATATATTTCTTGACATAGAACAAAATTTTGTGAATTTATATCTCGTGACAGCTTTCCAGTTTTGATTTGGACGTTTTAAATTCCAAGAAAATGATTAGTGATTTAAATAAACGTGGGTGAAACTTCCTTTGAATCGAAGAATATTGTCAAACGAGATAAACAGTGCTTTTTAGAATGTTTGGTCTCGTCTCTGGGAACAATCGTTTTGCCTAAATGGTTGATTTTTGAGCCTTGTCCTAAAGTATTGATTATTTAGCATCGTAACCTATTGTAATACATTTTCTTCCAATCATATCAAGTTGGAAGTTTATTTCAAGGGCTTTAATTTTTTTTTGTTGATTGAATTTCAGGGGCTTTAGTAAATTTTCCTTTTGTTATGCACTTCGTTTGCCATTCTCATGCGGCTGATGTATGATTATTTATTTGTTTCAGTATTAAAACATCTAGGTGTTAGTCCCTCACAATCTATTTGGGTTTAATTGAATATTGATTAATCTTCATATTGGGGAAGGAGGAAAAGAAGGGTGATACGATGAGGTATAGAAATCTCAAGGAAAAGATTACTCACTGTGAGATTTGATCCGTGAACAATCTCCCCTGCTGACCTACTGCCTTTAAGCCACTGCTTTTGTCTTCTGATATCATCATCCTCCACAAGCCAAACCCTCTCCTTGAGATGCAAATCGAATGCAGCCTAGGTCTTCTGCTCCAGAGGTCAGTTCTCCAAAAGATGCCACTCCCTCCTGTGCTCGGCCTTCATTATCATTTTTAATCTCCTGAATCCTTCTGAACGAGTTGGTTCTAACCCTTTCTTGATACATCATCAAGCTCCCCCCGCGTGATAAAACATCTGCCCATTTTAGTCTGCCGTCTTATGTCCACATGCCTCCTGGTCAACTGAAAACTAAAGTTGACCTTATCTCTTTCTTCATTCTTGGGTATTCACGAACTGAGGTGGAGAGGGACAAGACAGTGGGCCAAGCGACAACTGATCTTCAATCTTGGCTGCCCTCTTAAGGTTAGGGCTAAAAATATTTAAAGAGAGGAGTAAACTAACCTAAACACTAAATGACCAAAACGCCCCAAATGGGCTAAAACTCTTTCATGAAGATATCTGTGGAGGAATATGATCGTGGCAGGGTTTTCCATACCAATGCGATGAGTTTATCAGTAATGACAGCGCTGATTTCAAAGTTATCTCACACTTAAAGTTGTACTGTTCCAGAATGAACTAAAACTTGATTTGCTTATCGGTTGAAATTCGTCGATGTTCCTTTCTGCTGCTCCTGCTCTCTATGCTTTTTGCATTTCATTCCGTTATTCTTTGAATAAGATTGGGATTTTTAATAGGTTGGGTATTTAACCTTGGCAGTCATCTACAAAGCGTGAAGCCGAAGAAAGACTGGACGAGGTATGCTTCTGTTCAATGTGACCTAAAGCTCTTCCTTTTTCTAGTTCACTAATCTGTTATCATCGGCTCTCTTTTTTAGTACATTTATTGATTTTTTTCGTCCCAGTTTAGCCCTTGTTCAAACACATAAATGTCTCGTTTCTGAGTGCAGGGTGTAAAGAGTTTGGAACACACTTTCCACCTTCAAAGGCATGCAGTCGAAGATCTTCTGAATATTGCAAAAGTAATGAGCATTGATTTTTGACTTGTAAACTCATCACAGGGAAGATTAGATTAGATGATGGTTCTCATTAATGGTTGATGTAAAATGGATGTTAATACATTCAGCTTGTAATGTGAGAGGGGTTAGACAAGGATTCTGTGTCTTAAGTTTGTTTGTAAAAGATTTGAATTTTTGTGGACAAGATTATCCCCGGAATCCATGCTTTTGTAGGGATCAATATCTAGAGTGTACCCCAAGGTTTTATGCCCCAATAGAATTTTCTCACCCATTTTTTCCTCTTCCTCTCTTCCCTTTTCTTCTTTCTCTTTTATTGCTCTAGGTACATGATAAGATCCTCGATTTCGTTCCTGAGAGAGAAAGATCCTCCAAGGAAGAAATCGTGCTTGAAAACCACTCGAGCTAGTACACGATCCCTTGGATAAATGGTGAAAGAATAAGGAAATGCGATTATAGGCGTCCAGAGAGAGAGAAAAGAAGAAGGAAGAACTGAAAAGAGAAAGAAACAACCCTGAGCAAAACCGGATCGGTTCTTGCTCATCCAGCAAGGAGGATCTCCCGCCAGCCTGATTGCCAGTGCGATTTTAACTACCGAGCTTCTTCTCCTTTCTTGGTTTTGTTCTTTATTTATACCTTTCTCTTCCCGCTCTTTTTATTCAAATCTCTACACGTGCCTTTATGGGATTGCACGTGTGATGTCTTTTCTCTTGCTCCTTTGATATGTCTTCATGGAGCTCTTATCAATACATTCTTTCATAGCGACATATCTCATCCTCAGATCTCTGATTATGACAACGTATCTAAGTAGAAACAAAGGCTCAACATTCTTGCCTACCAGTTAGTTATCGTCTTTTAAGCAACCTCTGCATATCCATAATTGTTTTAATGCTTCTGAGAATCAGTGTTGATAACCTTGAGACTCCTTTATTCCTTTTTGTTTTCTAAACCTATTATTTGTGTTGGAACTTTATGTATAGGATAATATTATATAGATTTATTACCTTAATTTTTTTTCTTACTAATTATATGTTGACAGGCTTTGCGTGCTATGCCAGTGGTGGATCCATCTATACCAACTTTATGTCTCGTGGGAGCCCCAAATGTGGGAAAGTCATCGCTTGTTCGAATTCTCTCAACTGGGAAGCCTGAGGTCTTTGCATAAAATTATTGAAGTCTTTCTCAACTGCTCATTTCCCTGCTTAAGATAAAGTGACGAGTCTTGCATCTCTATCTAGAATGCTTCTCTATAACTTGGAAGTCTTCTTCTTGTAGTCATGGTAGCAAGAATTTTCATCATGAAATTTATCTTATAATGTTAATGACTATGCATTAGGTCTGCAACTACCCATTTACAACGAGAGGGATCTTGATGGGTCACATTAGCATCGACTATGCCCACTTTCAGGTGAGCAGGTCTCGTCTTTCTGGACTGTTTGACGTTTATCCTTTGTTTCTGTGTAATGAAACTGCGCAGTAACTCTGGGCAGGTGTGCACAAGAAATATATTTTATTTTAAATATTGGCCTCCGTCAAATCCAATGCTGAATGATATTCCCTAGTTTCATGAAATGATTTCAGGGAATGATAAACAAATAAATAATTAGAAACGGAAAGCTTGAAGCATGCCGCATCTTGATAATTTACAAAAACGAAATCTAGCTTTTCGGGTACATTTAATTATCCGAAACCAGAAATGCTTGGACAACTATTTTCCTAGAATTAGACTTTTGGTTTGTTTCCAAGTTTGTGCCTGTGTGGGGGTATGATTATCCTCCTGACAACAATAAAAGATGGAGCAGGAGTAGCGTATTTGTTCAAGACTCTAAAGCTCGGTTTTAAATCTAATGTGTTTATGAATGCGAATCAAGCAAAGTGGATCTTTGATTCGAAAATTTGAAGAAAACATAATTAAGTTTTAATTATCATTGTGAAACTTAAATCTTAATCCAATTTCTGATGACCACTGCAGGTTACGGACACTCCTGGACTACTGAATAGAGAAGATGGTGCGTTCTTTGTTTGAAAAATTTTCATTAATTACGAATGAAACATTTTCTCTACCTAGCACGGAAGTTTCACACGATGACATGGGTGGTTTTTTTTGTATTTTGAATTTCTTAATGGGTCATCTTCTCTTTTAATGCTTATCACTGCGGCATCTCTCCCTCTTCCCAGCTTTCTTTGCACCCTCGTCATGGATTCTTGTTTCTATCTTAACCATTAATATGAACTCGATAAAGTAATCATTTTATTTTGCCCCTTTAGAAAATCACTTTTTTTGGTCAAGCATAATAGTTCTAAATGTACTTTCTCCAAACGTGTGTATCTCTAGATTTTCATTAAGTATATTTTTTTGCCTATGTATTTTCTTTCTCACGAAAAATTCATCACTAAATATCCAAGCAAATGTGTATTCATGAAACTTTGTCGTTCTTTTACCACGCCCATGTTCCAACTGTAACTTAAATCGAAAAATAGCTTTTCTGCACCTGTGGAGTTCTTCAGTTAGGGTTACCGTAAGTACCTTGGATTGTTGGCTCCTAGTGGGTCTATTTCTTTTGGTTTATAAAATACTACTAAAAGCTTCCATGTTTGGAGTTTTCATATAGTTAAATATTTTTTGGATTACTTTTAAATATTTCCCTCTATAAAAAACATCTTTTTTCTTATCGATTTACTGTTTACTCCCAGCAGAAAAAAGAAATAACCTGGAGAAGCTCACATTGGCTGTGCTCTCTCATCTACCAACTGCGGTGCTCTACGTACACGACCTTACAGGGGATTGTGGGACTTCGCCATCAAACCAGGTTAGCTTAAACCCTAGAATTCATGGAATTTTGTTTCCAAAGTTGGAATACCTGATTTGTCTCTTTATTGTGGGATCGTGGTGGACGAAGTTTGCTCTGTACAAGGAGATAAGAGAAAGATTCAAGGACCACATCTGGCTTGACGTGGTGTCCAAGTGTGATCTTTTGCACCTCCCTGACAGAATTACTGAGTCAGACGATGAACTAGAAAACTACAAATCTTTTGGCCCCCCTGGATCAATGCGGGTTTCTGTGAAATCTGAATTGGGACTTGATGAGGTTAGTGACTTCATTTGTTCCTCTTTTTATGCGGACCCAAAGATATTACCTGTCAGTTAATCATTTTCTTTGTTGCCATTTCCTTTATTGTTTCCTTGTTATTTCCTTTTATAGGATACCGTTACATGTAACCCCCTTTGTGTCCCATTATACAAAGGGTACTAGGGAACTGATCAAAGATCTATCAAGAAGTTATGTTTTCTGTTTCTCCTTCTTGGATCTCTTGATTTCTCCTCTTGTTGACAAGGGTTTGTTATAAGATTCCTGTGGGTAGAAATATCGCATCGGTGTCAAAAACTCAGAACGATGTGGATTGATCTCTTGAACTCAAGAAATGCCAAGAATAGTAGTATTCCAAGATAACGCCAGAAGATTCAAGAGTCAGATAGAGAGTTCAACTAGAATGTGGTGTGAGGGGGAATCACAGGGAGAGAGAAGAAAGGGAAGAAGTAGCTCGGACAAGCCGGATTGGCCTTGCCCCTTAATGGTGGCAAGAGGATCTCCCGACAACCAGCCCGCACTCTGGCATGAGCTCCAAGAAATCAATATCCCCTTTCTGTTACTGGATCCCTTTTATTTATAGGTAGATAGTTGACCAGTAATCTCCTCACACGTGGCTTGAGGAGCTTGGCATAGGGTATCGTTTCTGTTTTTTTATTTTCCAAATATGTTCGAGGTAGTCCCGTCTCAGTTTGGTAGAGGTAAGATTGTCCATCTACCCCTCTGACATGGTATCAGAGCGTGATCCATGAGGAACATGTGGGAGTCTATAGTGGTTCGTGTCGCCATCGTCTGTGGAGAGTGAAGTCCTCGGCAAGTCTGTGGTGGTGTTTGTGCTGAGGAGTTGTCATCATGATTTATTGTGGAAGCCTTGAAAATTCAAGAAGTGTCTGTTCTGAATTCTTGGACGCCCTATGAAGTCAATGAAGTTGTCGTCAAGGCTTCGGTTGTGACCCTGCTGTGGAGTCGTGGTCAAGCCTCCTTAATGTCAGAGTATTCAACGTTGATGCCATCAATATCATTATACAGGGGGTACAAGGGAGCTGATCAACGATCTATCAAGAAGTTATATTCTCTGTTTCTGCTTCTTGGATATTGATACGGGCTTTGATCTAGGCTCGTATCAGAGGGAGGGTAGAGGATGAGGTAAGGTAGAAATTCCCGGGGTAGAGAGGTGAAACGGGAAGGGTAGGAGAGGAGGCCGAGCAGACGGGGTGAGGGATTGGCCGGGGACGAGCCGCCTGAAGACGCAGTGAGGTAGAGACGATTACGAGGGCAGGGGATTGTTGAGGGAACGAGAGAGATACCAGACTTAGACGAGGAGAGGGGTGCCAAGAAAACCTTACTTCAATCAACTTCTTCATGGCTGCCCTCCTAAAGGGAGGGCATCCCTATTTAAAGGGAAATACATAATAGCAAATGACTAAAACGCCCCTGTGGGCTAACAAGACGAAATTACCCCTAGGATCCTATCAGATATCTTGATTTCTCCTCTTGTTGACAAGGGTTTGGTAGAGGAAAGATTGTCTATCTACCACTCTGACATTACCTTATATTGCCAAATCGCATCCTCAAATCTTTGCATGTTAGAGTTATGCCCCTGTTGATTTTTTAAGATAAGCCCATTTTCCTATTCATATTTTTTCTTAAAACCCCTAATATTTTTTTGCACTTGTAATCATGTCCTTTAGATGATCCACCCATAGGGGATCTTCCTACTGGCTCGGATCGGGCCAGGTCTAATGTATTTATACTGGCGCATCTCCAGTAAGTAGTGGCATGGAAGCATGTTCGAATTGTAGACTGAATCTTTAGTCTGTGCTCGAGTTTATATTGACGTTGCGCCTCAGTGAGGGCTCTAAGTAAAATAATGCATTTATTCTCCGGTGGCTGGGGTTCAAACGTCCGAACTCAAGGCAATTTATTTGTTCCATGAATTTTATCTCTATACCCTGAACCCTAACCCTCAAATATCTACCCAAAGGCAAAGGTATCACTGATGTGAAGTGTCAGAAGTATTAGACCTAAGCTGGCCAAGTGTATAACTTTTTTCCTGGAGATTAATGTCCCTCAATTATAAAATGAAGACGGAGAAATGTTCAATGTGATGTCAGAACTGAATATCAATCTCTCATTAGGAGAGAGATTTGACATGAGAGAAAGAGATAGATAGAGGTAACAGACATTTATAACCTTCTTGGACTTTGCCATGTACCTTCCACGTTCAATTTTTTGTTTTCTTTTATTTCTTCGGTTGAGAAAGAGAGACAGAAGGCATGGACGCCAGTACTGTTAATCCCCATTTTTTAAACTTAGGTTACATAAATATTTTTGGGCCTTTTGAAGCGTAATGCATGCCGCTACATTAGCATCTTAATTTTGTAAGCCAAAAAAGGAAATGAAATTTTTGTGAAACGCTTGTCACGTCCCTGCTGATTTCTCAAGCCTTTCCTAAAATTAAGAATTAGATATATCCGTTTGTAACGTTAAGATATTCTTCTGGTGATCTTTAATTGGACGTAGCTTAATTCTTTTATCGCAAAACCTCATTTAGTGTTTGTCATAAATATTTCAGCTAAAGGGCAGAGTTCATGATTTGCTCATGTCTCAAATGAGTAGGATCAAAGAGGAAGCAACTGAAGGGGAAACTTCTGACCTAGCTTCCTCAGATAAGGTAAAATCTGTAAGGTAGACTGTCATTTTTTCTTTTATGAATCAAATGAATATTCTATCCGCCAATTTTGGCCAAACCATTATCCGAGTTTTGATATTGGAAATGGTTGTAAAAAACTTTAAGCATTTTGAATATAGAGACATTTCTTGGAAAACTTGAAGTATCTTTCCCTGGTGCTGTGAAGAGATCATGTTTCTAGCAACCCACGGGAGAGTTAAATATTTTCCTATTCTAATGTCACACACTTACATTTATAAACTTTTAATACTAATGACTTCAATTTCAGAAATGGTGTCCTTTTTATTGTTCATAAAAATAGCTACTCTATAAACCTACGTCTAGAAAAAAACATCTTGATGGTATAATGCCTGTATTAGGTTTGTGACAATAGAAGATAAGCAATTTTACTTTTTGCCGGTTGTGAAATTACAAAATATGTCTGATCCTGAAAGAATGATAAAATCGGTGAAAATGAAGCGTCTCGAGTTGGTTTGCACTTGGAAATTTTAGATATAAAATACGTTACTGTGCAAGCTATGGAGATTAACATGTATTTTACTTGATAAAGGATATAATCTTGAAATTAAAGAAATACTATATTTAATTATCTATTATGATAACTTTTGAGAGTTTAAATATTTTTTGGCGAAAAATGATTACCACTAAAGGGTTATTCTTCGTATGATGATTCATCTCCAAGGGAAGCTTGATAAGCATGTCTTGTTAATTATTTGGGTGCAGGCAATATTATAAATCGCCAGGATGATAATTAACATGACAAGTGACATTGTGGGTCTGGTGGTGTGACTTATTCAGAGATCCCTAATAAAATAGAGAGATTAAATTAAATGGGGGATGGCTGATGTCACATCTAATGATTAAATTATTTGATCTAAAAATGGCTGGGGCTGAAAGACATACACTTTGGGAGCGGAGTCTCCCACAAGTTTATATGGAAATGTGTTCAAAGTGGTTCAAGTGAGCACAAATTAATGAAATTCACCTTATCCAAACATGATTGACATTATTAATTGAAACTCCTTTAACATAAATATATTTACATGCATATTTTGCTTTTCTCAAAAAGAAAGTCTTACTCATTAACCATCTCAAATTTGGTTTCTCATTAATAGAAAGATTGTCTTGAAAAAACTTGTGAGAAATTCTTAAAGATTTAAAACATTAGAGAGTATCGGGAAAATCTCAAGTTTAAATATGCTTCAATGTAAGATACGATCTATGATAAAATTGGCTAGTGGTTTCATGGTTGGAGTTAATTTTTGTCTAAGGAAAATGTTAGTCATTATGAATGTAAGATTCTTAGATGATGTGGGAAATGAAAAAAAGGTACAATTTATGGGTTACAAGATTGCAAACAAGGTTTTGTTTGATAATAACCGAAATATAGGTTTCGTAATGTACTTATTTCTCACTCAGGATGTAACTAAAAATCTTGAATGCCTGATGATTGGGTACTGTTATACATTCCCAACATACCTAATGTTCTGCATACTGGATAACAATCTCTTCTTAATTCTTGTGTACATATGTACTCGTTTTTTCCCCAGAAAATGTAAATAAGTTAGTGTAACCCAAAAACATCCGTCGTGTCTCACTTCTAATTTGGGGGACATATGTACTATGTGTAAGGAGTGCAGTTGATATGCATAACAATAATATAGAAGAGATTGATATGTATTAATGAGATATAATTTGATTTAAAGTGAACTTGGATAAATTAAATATTTTTCGTGTGATTTATGGTTTTAATAAGAATAAGTTCATACTGTTTGAATATTACATTCTCTCTAAATGAATAATTTTTTTTTCTGGAGTCTGATGCAATAGCTTCAACAAGTTTGATATGTTGGTTTATAGTGGTTGTAGAGAAGAAAAGAGTGCAGTGAATTGTATATTCAAAATACTATATTAATGACTAAGTGTACACCTTAAAATTCAGAATAACCCTATCTAAGGAATTATGGAATTTTACAGGTTTCAATTAACTTATGAATTATTTTGGAAGTTATTTCATAAATAAATGATTTATTTATCCTTGAATATATTATTTAAAGGATGATATATAAATATTTTCCTATTTTAATTGGCTCATCAGATCCAAAAATGGATTAGGGGGTTAGTGGCCCAGGCCATCCGGTAACAGGCCAGTGCATCAACTCAGCAGACTAGAAAATAGTTCAGACCTGTTTTAAAGTGAAACAATAATTTGTTTTAATGAGATATATATTTAAATAATAATTTGTATTAAAGTGAATTTGATAAATTAAATCGTTTTTGTGTGATTTATGGTTTTAACGAGATCAAGTTCACACTGTTTGAATGTTAAAATTCTCTGTAAAGGAATTACTATATTTTTTTCTGGAGTAAGATGAAATAGCTTCAACAAGTTTTATGTTTTGGTTTATAGTGGATGCAGACAAGAAAAGGAAGCAGTGAATTATATATTCAAAATACTACATTAGTTACTATGTAGATACGTTAAAAGTGAGAATAACCCTATCTAGGGAGTTATAGATTTTAAAATATTTCAATTAAATTAAGGATTATTTTGGCAGTTATTTCATAAAAAATGATTTAGTTATCCCTGAATCTATAATTTAAAGGATTATACAAATTTTCCTAATTAATGGGCTCATCAGATCCGAAAAAGGGATTAGGGTGTTAGGGGGCCAGGCCATCAGGCTAGCAGGCCAATGCATCAATTCAACAGACAAGCAAATAGTTCAAATAAACTTGTCCTTGGTGAATGAAAGAGTAAACCCATGCTCGAATGAGTTGAATCAGTGTGAAACTTAGACAATTCTTAATCGCATTAAGGTCTCAAGAACATGTAGCTGCCTTTTGTTATATATCAGAGGAAATAAAATTTTCTATCAATTTGAATGTAAATCTCTCACCTCTTTTCACTTTGATGGACTCAACTTATTTCAGACTGTGTATAAAGCTATGGCATCTCAAGAGGGTTCTTAAAAATCTTGGAAATAGGAAATCCATGCTGAAGATTAAGCTTTAAGGACATTTTAGCACATTGGTTTAATGTGTGTTTTGATGAATGATCAAAGTAATACGTGCTTCAATAGGGCTGTGATCAAAGCACAATAGGTCCTCGATCAACTAGTTGACTGATTGTAAGTGAAGATAAAATAGGAGCCTTAGTTACATTAAAAGGCTATTTAGTTTGAACCATACATTGAACAAGTCAAATCATGTATTGAGGACTTGTATTTTCTATGACATAAAGATAAACATATTTTGAAACACTATTCAGGTATTTGTGTGAATTCGCCTTCATTGGATTTGTTGAATAACTTATTCAAAATCCTAATTACTACCTTCGAGTATTTAAGGATGAATTTAGGGATGATTTAATCAAAATTAATTACATGAAGATATTACTACCCAATGGTGATATATTTATTAAAATGATGTGGTAAACCTACGTAAAAGTTAAAGCTCAAATCCTTGGCATGACGGCTAGTTTTTGCTCTTAACTCTGAAAATGTATTTTGAACTTATGGAAAAATTGTTTATATAAATTAAAATGATAATTATTTTATATTTCTTAATAACAATCAATACATATGACTGTTGTAATTCTGATAAATTGAAATAATACACTTTTAGATTTCTATGTCCATATATGCAGTTTAGAGCCCTAATTTCGAACTCCCTTTGCCCTTCTGAAAATCACAGTCCAAAAATTAGAGAGATCTCTCAATCCTTGGAGCAAGTTTCAAGCAGTTTTTGAGCATTATTTGAAGAGATCATTTGTTCTAACATCAATCCAAGTCCAGATAACTTGGAATCATGGTTTTTGGTACATCCCAAGAGTGTTTCAAGATTCACTTGAAAGAAGGCTGGCCCCCGAAATTCGCACATCCTTGTCCTTGTGATAGGTTACGATATTTAGAATAACATTTATAATGATTTTGAGATTTTTTTGGCATATGAATCATTGCTAACGTCCATAAAAAACCGAAGAACTTAGAATCACATCATTTGGTTGAGTTCTGAAAGGGTCGAAGGGGTTTGAAGTTGGACACAAAGGAATAGAGTGGTAAACTAAGAACGTGGAAAGATTGATCTCTGGAGATTTATCTGATTTTATTTTGAACACTTTGTATGAGATAAAAGTTGTACAAAGTTATGTTACAAAACAATTTCAGGTGGAATCATCACATTTGGTGCATGATTGAAAAATATATATGAGGTTTAAGCACCAAAGGTCAAACATAAATAAAAAAATTCATCCAAAGAAAAAACATGGAGGAGAAGAGGACTGAAGTAATAACAACCACAAACAAGGAGGTATTGCTAAAGGGAATTCATTGTTAAATTTATGAATCTTTATCTCTGAAATACATTAAAGTGGTCCTTCTCTTGAATACTATTTATGTAGTTGTCATACTAAGTGCGTTGAGGAGAAGACATTTTTCAGAAATATATTGTTTATTGCTATATCTTTGTTGGTATCCTTGTTCAACCCTATTTCCAAGTGATTTTCTTGGGGGGCATTCACACAAACACGGTTAGGGCACATCATTACCTTAGGGCGGATACCCCCAAATAAGATTAATGATTGCCGTCTAAAAAAAGAAAGAAATTGTGTCTCCCATTTCCTCTACCTCAATTCTTAGGTAAAAAAATCCTAGGCTAATTAAAAATAAAAACATAAAATAGATAGAGAATCTAATTCACCCCCCCTTAGGTTATTCCTTGGCCACCTAAACTAACACATGCAAATTCATTGAAGCCAAAAGCACACAAAAAATCAAGGATCAAGGAAGAAATAATTGTGAGAACCAAGGGTTCTAGAAGCCAAAAAATATCACTAATTGGATTTATCGAGAAGGAATAAAAGCGATGAAGTGATTCTTATTTCATATGGGACAAAGTTCTAGCCAATATGCATAAGAAAGTGATTATATTAGTAGTTCACATCATATTTTTCTGCATCTTTTGTTACATTGTGTTCTCAAACACGTGGGAAATTGAAATATCTTCACTTTTTATCGTATTTAAAATTTGATTCTATTCCCAAAATATTTTAGCATCTTAAAATATAAATAAATTATTAAGAAAAATAATAAATCTTCTAGTATTCATGTTGATAGACCACAAATCACCCACAAAAGCCTTTTGAGTTATTTTAATATTATTAGTTTTAAAATGATTTTGATGTTTATTTAATTAAAAATATCAATGAGTTTCGTCAATTATAACCAGATAAATATGATGCATAAGAGCTTGGTAAAAGAGGCCTTAACGACTAAATATTTTTAGAAAATAACCCAGTTCACAACAATGGAAGCTCAGATAAAAAATATGATGAATCATAGACCTTAAGATTTTAAGGTAATTTTTTAAATTTATTTATTTTTTCACAAGGATAAGTTGGTTCTTACCTAGATTATTGAAAATGATATATTGGTGTACGTATGATGTGATAATGAGATAATGCGCCATAAGAAACATATATAATATCAACTTATATATGTTATTATGCCATTTATTAATATGTTACCTTATTGATTAGATGTAATACTATCCACTTATAATACTTATAACCTATGTGCTTCCAGTTTCATTCGGTATTAAATGATTTTACAATTATATATTCAACACAAGTAGATATTTATAGCGTTTATAAATAATAAAAACCTGCCACTTGATTCAAAGTGTTGGGTTCTATGACCCTGACTTTGCAGAAACTGTAGTGATTCCTGCAGGGGAAACTTTAAATTGAATCAAAATGACATTAGAAAAACCTTGATCAAATCACCTGTGCAGATTGGATCTGTGATTTATTGGATCCTCGAGTGAGACGTGTTGACCTGTTGAAGTGTCCAACCTCTAGACACCTAAGCAATCATTGGACCATCGAATATCCTCCTTCCTATTGATGATACACCATCAAAAGCACATCAGAAATGGAGAGGAGACAAGGGGAGAAGGGAGAAGAAGGGGAGGATCCCTGAAAAACTCTAGCTCGGATGAATTTCATTCATGGCCTTCAATTATTTATATGAAGTGAGAATTTATTATATAAACCCCTAGAATTTAACTATATCTTATGACATCCAAAAGACCATTTGCATGTGACCCTCTAGGTTCATGTATCAATCTAGCTAAATGACTCTAATGTCCGATTAACCTTTATTGGCCTTCAAAATTAATAAACTACATCATCCTGTAGATAAAGTAGTGAATGATATATTTGATCCAATTTAGAGGTAGAGTCTCAATCCCAGTCTGCTAAGTTACACATAGTATTCTAGAAGATACAAATAAGTGTATTGACTCATGGAACCTATCTGTAATTGGCTACCGTGTATATGTTGTCCCTCATGCACTTGAAGCTCCCATGATGATGTAGGGTATGGTTACCTAAGAAACCCCCAAAAAAATCTGAATTAGAACTAATGCATTGGGAAATTATAGGAGAACTCTTCTTTGATATTTCACTTCCTTGGCCAAGGACTTGATCACATTGTCTTCCTTGGGATATCTCCTCTTATACAAAGGGTAGACGGTCCTATCTTGAACACTAAATAACCATCCTAAACTTCTTTCTGCACCTGAACTAAGGCTGTTTGTAATTTTACAATTATTCTGCTCGTAGGCCACAATCAAAATATAAACGTTTGTCCACTAGAAGTTTTTGGTATCTTAGGTCTAAGAATCACTTACACAACCATGACATCAATCAATCAATATGATTGACAGTTTGGTATAATAACCATTTAGAGATTTGTATGGATTAATTTGGTAATTCTTTCTGCTAAAGAGCAAACACTATCTATCCTTGATGTCTGAAAAGCCAAAAATAGGGGTAACTTTTATGCAATTTTAAACCCTTGTCGTTGTCAATTTTAGCTTATACAATAAAATTTATTAAAACTCTACTTAAGATGTGTAGTGATAAGTACGCGTGTCGTCCAAGGGAAGCTAGTAAGGAATCCAATTGATGTTCTTCTTGAATAATTTGAACCTAATTGGGGTTAATTTAATCTTCAACAGAGATTAAATTACACTAATTAGATGAGAAATTTGGAAAGGGGGGTAGAAGAGATGAGAGGAGTAGATGAATTAATTGATCCAATTGAAAGGATCAAAGAATTCAATTAGAGAGATTAAGAAGAAATTTAGACGTGTTTTTGTTGGTTCTTTAGGTTTGAAAATTCAGTAATAACTACTCTCTTGGATAATGAAATGGAAAATTTAATATCCTAGAATGTTAACCCTTTTTATAATTTTTTTTATAGTTTTTTTATATGCACTTGGAATAGCTAGGAAATCTCTCAATTTCTCCTCTAAATCCTAGTCAGGGCTTGTACAGTCCGCTCACGCCAAGCAATTTAGAAGTTCAGACAGGGATCAAGAAGAAAGATTAAGAAATTCAACTAACAACATCCAAAATACACCAAAATTTCAAATACAAAAAAGAAAAAAGTACCAAATAGGTTGATCCAAGCTGGAGCTCCTCTCTTTCTTGCAGCTGTGATAGAGCACCATCAAGAATGAGCTCCCCCTCTCGAAATTTAGCTTTTATACTTAGGTTACATGGTCAAAATCACCATTTTACCCCCGTGTAGTAATTAATTTTATCTATCAATGTAAGCTTGATCTGAATGATCCAACCATATATATAGAAAGAGGGGATCAAGACGAGAAAATCCATAAAAACATCATCTCAATCGGACATCGGGATCAAAAGTTATTAAAAATGAATTTTAAACCAATTTAAGCCATTGGATTTAAATTCATTTATTTATTCATTTCTTTTTTGAACACGCCGTCACGTGTCGTCCTCTCATTGGCGGGCACATTTTGAATTCTCCTTTTTGCGGAAGTCCTTTAGAAAACTTGGAATTGCTGCTGAACGCCTCCCAAAAATAATTGTGTATATGCCCCTTGCGCGTTCTCTCCTCTGATTTATCATAAAAACCATTAAAAAATAGTAAATAATTGCAATAAAACCCTGTAACTGTTTAAGTAATAGATTTACGCCTGCATACATGACCGAGAGCTGTTTTTGAGGGCATAATTGCAACTGAAATTTACGAAAAGCCTTAGAAGATTAGAAATTGATTTAAAACTCATTTTCTCATTATAAATATTTCCTTTTCCTCTTTAAAAATTCATTTTTCACTTAAATAAATCTAGAAAAATCCAATTAAATCCTAAATAAATTCTAAAAAATTCCATAAAATTCTATGAAATTCAGTATTTCATCCCCATAATAATTAAGCTCAAAATTTAATTTTAAACCTGCCATTTTCATTTAAACATAATTATTTCAAGCTCAAATAAATCTCAGAAATTCATAAAATTAACAGAAAATTAGGAAAAAATCAGAAATCACTTGGAAACATTAAATTTATGTAAATATATGATAACAACTCCATTTTAAGCTCTTTAAATGCATAAAATTGTGCTAATAGCATGAAATTAAGACCATTTATAGGGTGTTATCAATGTCTCCATATTTATGGCTACAAGAACTGCTATACTCATTGTATGATTGAGTCTAGGTAGTGCTACTCTATCTGGATACTTTGATATCCTTCTTGAGTATCCTTCAAATAGGAATAATAACACACATGCTTAAAGACTAGTAATCTCCGTATAACGATTTCATCATAATTGACTAGGTTCAATCATGTATTGATTGACATTATTCTAAGCATCACACGTGCAATATAATGAAGGTTGCATCCATTTTCAGAACTCAAATGATGATGAAAGAAGCATCTACATGGCAGATAATTATACTGCAAAAGTAGAGTTGTTCCAAACATCTAAGCCGTTCAAAATACCGTCCATCACATCGACTTAAAATATAGTTTTTTTAACCATCTTTTAAAGTAAAACTTGGTTTCTATCTCTACCTTAGATAAAGTAATTTATAGTTGTAGTTCTGGAGATATGAAAATTTCCTTAATTTATGAATAAAATCTTTTAGGCACAGTTCCATTAGTAGAAGAAACAACCTACCCGTCCTTGATGTAATCATCTCATTCTATATAATCTTGTTTGCATTTGCAAATTGCATGAATATGAAGTTAACTAGTGAGAATTTCTGTGCAGTTTGTCACGAGTGGCTAGGTCATGTTTCTTGAGAGAGAATTAATCATCTAGTATCAAAGTTCTAGCGCTCACTAATCACCAGGATTTTGATACCTGAGTCAATTGTATCAAGGGAAAGCAAAAAAACACAAAAGAAACATTACCCTCAAGCATCAGATGTCTCAGTATGAATACATACATATATTTGTGGCCAATTCCTTATGGCATATTGGAAGACACAATTCTTTATCGCGTTCACAGATGACTATCTTAGGTATTTGCACCTATATCATACTCATGAAAAATCATAATTTCTGTAGGTTTTCAAAATTACAAGGTAAAGCTGAGAATCAACTAAACTAATCCATAAAATCATGAAATCAAGCTGTGGTGGTAGATATGAATGATCAGATGAACCACATCTAGGGCATTTTGAAATTTCTTTAAGTCTGGCATAGCTGTTTACTAGTACCTTTTGAAAAATTTAATGGAATGTGAAGTTGAATGACCTAACTAACACTTCAAGGACAGTAACAACCTCTTGAGAAATCCATTAAAAATTGCAACTTATATATTGACCATAGAAAAAACTAGAGCAGTGATTAAATTGGAGGAAAGGTTAAACTGAGTGTGTTCTGATACATGTTTCGATTTAGATCAATCTTACAAAAGCTCGGTAAGAATGACAAATACACATGCTCTCTCTCTCTCTGTGATTTTCTCTATCTCCTTGGACTCTATCAAAAATTAATCTATGAACAGAATTATATGTCTCCATGATAATTCTAGTGAGAGCTTCTTTGAGTTGCATGATAATCATCTCTCTTATCTGCTCGATCTCGTGTGATTTACAACACACACACACAAACGCACACACTCTCTTCCTATCTCATTTTATCTCTCCCTTGGCTCCGAGAAAAGCATACATCTCAGCTATCTCTTTTTTAAGTGGAAGGATACGTATCTCAGCTGCTTCTCTATATATTTAAACTTTCAACTCCTAAATCTTTCCACAACCACCAGAGAATCTCTCTTATGGGCTGAGACTATGACTCTTTCTCACGCCTTTTAACTTTTAACAGATAAATATTGTTAAAGCCACGACACAGTTTCACGTGGGATGATGTCCTACCGCCAACCTATGAATATGTTATTACGTACCTTACCGGTAGGAACCGCTTATCGTATCCAAGATTAAGAAATTCCCTCAATCTCTTTTTGGAAAAACTAGGTTAAATAGGCAGTCATACAAAAAAAAGAAGTTTCTTTTTGTTATTGAACTAGTCCCTCCTCTCTTATGCCCTAGTGAATCTCTCTTCTGATCTATTGATTTTTGCCTCTTGATTTAATCTTTTTTGCCACTCATGCCCAAGGATCAATAAAAAAACTACTTCAGATTTTTCTTCCACATTTCCCCTCGGGACCATTTCAGGTTCATTGTTTGGTTGATCTGACGTCCCTCCCTTCTGTTTCTACTGCTGTTTCCTCTGTTTTTCTCATTCATTTTTACCATTTATCTCCGACATCCTTCCCATGTACTTATATTAATCTTTCTTCCTATGACATGCCCATTATCTTATCGATCATCTTGTTATTATCGTGAACTTCTCAACTCAGGTCATCACATGACTCATTTTAAGTTTCTCAATAGGAACATCTGTTGTAAAGGAGTTGCATGAGTCGAGTATTACTGATTTTGAAAGTCAAATGATATTTGAAGGTCAGTTGACTAGCCTTTAATTGCATTGCATGAGTCCTATTTGCTGAATATTCGCCTGGCTTTTAGTTTGCATCAATTAGTATTAGAGGAATGCCAACCCCTATGACGGCAAGGGAACTTCAAGAGTTGCCATTGTTCACTCTTTCTTCAGGCACACCCTATCAACTTCCAAAGTTAGGTATTGACCTGATGTCATCAACACTAGTCAAAGAAGGCATGCCCCTGCAGACCATGAACAATAGATTTGAACACGTGGGAGACTAACTGTCTATATTAGAAGAATATTGACCAGGATCACTCCATCACTCAAAGTACGAGGAGGAAGAAGAGATTCTGCATCTAGCTTGGTCCATGCCTTTTGTTAAACGTAGTCACCATCTACTAATGAGCCGGGTAGATGGACATGAGGGTGGACAAGATTAACAAAGTATAAGGTTGATATCCTGACCTTGGATGGTGAACAATGCCCCAAAGAGTCTTATGATTTGGAAGATGCTATGGATGCGAACTTCAAAAGGGTTCTTTAGAAGCACACACAAGATAAAGTTATTAGATATTAAGTTGCGAGGTCTAGCAAAGGTGTTTCGGAAGAGTCTTCAAGATATGATGCCGTGGCATCGAGACTGAACCATCATTACTTTTGAAGCGGCAAAGATTAGGTTGGGGGAGAAATATGGTACATAAATTCTTGCCTTGTCCACATGTGGTAGTGTATATCCCAAGGAAATTGAAGCTCCCGAGAATACATCAAAGAATTTGAGGTACACATGATAGTTTGTGGGCTACACTAATATCCACCTTTTAACTAATAGTGGTTTTGGACAGGTTTAAAGAATCCTGTTAGACACGAACTAGGGCTCAAACAAGTCCAGACCCAAGAAGAACTGTATCAAATGGTTTTGGAGTATGAAAAATTTATACCAGATCATGCACATGTGGGTAGTGCATATGTGGAAAGCCAGATGACGGATGTACGAAGATCACAACAAGGCTCGCACTCGAGTTTTGAAGGTACTTATCATTTCTTGAAAAGAATATGTGACAATACCCCCGTCAACGACATGGGTGACATGTAAGAAAAAGGGATGATGCAAAACATCAGCATATCATCATGCTACCAACAAGACACCAAAGGATAATTGGAAGCCCCACCCATGCCTCGAGAACAACCCACAATATTGAGTCATCGTTTGTTTTCTTGTGGCATGTAAAAACACCTCATTGTGAATTTTGTCACTCAGACTTTGATCATCATGCAAAAGGATCCCTTTGTAAATCACATATTAGATGAGGCTCATCGTATGAGGGAAAAATTATTAACTGGATCCTAAATTTAATGAACTTGATGAAAAAGCCACGGATTTACATCTCTTGCACCAGTTATACCATCTGTCGCTGAATGTTGATCCTGTTCGCACCTCTATTTTGTACACGTACACGTGTGGGAGCCCATCATAAAAGGCCATCATAGACAACAGGAGCATTATAAATGCCATGATAAGGTACTATATATTTCATACAAGAGAATACCAAGGAAGAAACCGTTAAATGAGAGCATAACTAAGGAGATGATGGTCAACATGGGGCGGAGTGGGGGTCAACCAAGGGCTGATCCAAAGTCTACTGCATAAAAGAGATAGAAGAACGTCATGTGGATCGGCACATGATGACCTAGTAATAAAAAGGGCTAAATCAGGCCCATTAAGAAAAAGGGAAATAATAGCCCATTAGTGAATAATGGCGGGAAGAAAAAATGATATAAGGAAAAGGGGGCCTTTGAATAATGGTACTTTTTGAAGGGGATCAAGATTCGGTTGAAAGTCTCTCTCTACTAGCTCCGTGTTGCATTCGACCAGGTTGTAAGATGAGTGATGGAGTTCCAAATCTTGAACTTCATTGGGGGTGGATTTCGTTAGGATCATTATACAATTGATCCAGCTTGGTGTTGAATCACCGTCAAGCCAGCTGAGGTGCGTACTGTTCTTTGATTGATACATTTTTTAAGTAATACTGTATCATGCCACTTGTCAAGAAGCAAACGAAAAGATTCCTCTACCTGTTCAAAATAATCCATCACCTTACTAGGTGGCATGGGTAATTCTCAATCCATACTGATAAGCCGAAAATAGGGGTGAAAATTACGCAAATTTTTTTTAGCCCTTGTCGTTGTGATTTTTTGGCTTATGCAATAAAATTTATAAAACTCTACTTAATATGTATAGTGATAAGTATGAGTGTCGTCCAAGGGAGGCAAGTAGGAATTTCAATTTGATTTTATTTTTGGTGTTTTAGATCCTAATTAGAGTGAATTTGATCTTCAATGAGGATCAAGTCACCCTAATTAGGTGAGAATTTAGAGAGGGGGATAGAAGAGATGAGAAGACTAGAAGAATTAAGGGCTCTAAATTCCCTTCTTTGATCCTAATTAAAGGATCCAAGAAGTCATTTAGAGAGGTTGAAAGAGGGTTCTTAAAATGAGTTGGGTTGATTTTTGCAGATTGATAATTCAGAACTAAAATGGGGAAATTGAGAATTCTAAGAATTAAAACTAATTTTTTTTAGAATTTTCTTTTGTAATGCAATTGAATGCCCAGGTAAAATTTCTCAATTTCTCCTCTCAATCCTAATCAGGGCTTGTACATGCCGCTCAAGCCAAGCGATTTAGAAGTTCAGACTAGAATGGAGATGAAGAAACAAACAACTTAACCTATTTCATTCAAAATGCACAAAAGTTTGAATACAATGAAAGAAAAAAATACCAAAACTGTTGATCCAGGCTGGGACTCCTCTCTGTCTTGCAGCTGTGATGAAGCACCCCCCAGAATGAGCCCCTCCTCTCGAAATTCAGCTTTTATACCTAGGTTACATGGTGAAAATCACCATTTTAACCCCGTTTAGTAATTAATTTTTATCTATGAATGTAGGATAGATCTGAATGATCCAACCATACAGATAGAAAGAGGGGATCAAGACGAGAAAATCCATAAAAAAATCATCTCAATCGGACTTCAGGATCAAAAGTTATTAATAAATCACTTTTAACCAATTTTAACCATTGGATTAAAATTGATTTATTTCTTAATTCATGCAATGACGTGTCGCCAGCCTATTGGTTGCTGCATTTCAAATTTCTTTGGCGGGCTCTCTCTCTGTGCGTCACGTACCCCACCTGCGAAAAAAGAAAAAACAAAAGAAAATCGAAAAGCGGGATTTGCATATGCATCGCTACACACGTACCGGTGCGTTTCTTTATACCTTATCCATCAAACTGTCGCCACATCACCACCCGTGCACGCGCATTGTATGCACTGCACGGGCGGTGTACTTACCTCCTGCGTGTAGTGCACATCTCATATCCGTTGGATTTTAATCCAACGGCTATGATTTCGCCACGTCGATGCGGCGGAAGGCACTGGCGCGCTTTTTCAACAAAGCCCTTCATAAAACAGATTATTGATATCTGACGCCGCCCAGAGGTAATTGTATATATGTCCTTTCGGCACTCTCTCTCCTCCGATTTTCTCTAAAATTAATAATGCAATTGCAAATAAACCCTGAATGATTTTAAATTGGATCTTTACGCCTGCCATGGCGACCGTTGCAAAAAGGTAATCGAATCCAGGTCAGCCGTAAGCTACCCATGTGTCCAGCCGTAAGGTAATCCAAGATACACTTCACACCTTACACTTCACACTTCACACCTTACACTTCACACCTTACACTTCAGACATTACACCTTACACCTTATACACCTAAAATACACTTCACACCTTACACCTTACACCTTATACACCTTACACCTTACACCTCACACCTTATACACCTTACACCTTACACTTCACACCTCACACCTTACACCTTACACCTCACACCTCACACCTATAACTCAATACACTTCACACTTCACACCTTACACTTCACACCTTACACCTTACACCTTACACCTTATACACCTAAAATACACTTCACACCTTACACCTTATACACCTTACACCTTACACCTTACACCTCACACCTTATACACCTTACACCTTACACCTCACACCTTATACACCTTATACACCTTATACACTTAACACTTTACTTTACTTTACTTCACACAATTCACTTCACACTTCACTTCACTTCACTTCACACTTCACTTCACTTCACTTCACTTCACACTTCACACCTCACACCTTACACCTTACACCTCACACCTCACACCTCACACCTATAACTCAAACACACCTATTATAATAATACAGTATTGAAAAAGACACATATTGACTCTTATTTCCTTTTTGGTGAAGATCGCTCCTGAAGTCGCTCGTCGTGCCGTCGGAACCTTCATCGTTGATTCATCATTTTATTTATGTGAAAAAAAACATAACCTTTCATTCTTCTTCATCTTCGACTTCCGCTCACTCGCGCCTAAGCCCCCGCTCTCGCGCCTCAGAACCTCTTTATTTCATTAAGACACAACTTTGATAGGTTGACGGGAGTATTGGTCTAGGGGGAGGAGCGAAGCTGGCACGTGGAGTCTAGCTACTACTACACGAGTCCCACACATCACACCACTCCACAAAATAGGCTTTCAATTCAAGCTTCATCGGCTACAGACAGGGAAAGGCTTTGAATCTATTCTTTCAGAACCTCATCAGACTCCGAAGGTTATGAAATAAATTGACTTCTTCTTCTTCAGATTCATCTTCATTGACTTCGTAACATAAAGAAGTCAATAAATAAGTAAATAAATAAAGTAAAAACAAAGTCAAAAAAGGCTGGTGCCACTACTAAGAAAGGACAGGGGGGCTATGACTTCGATCTTTCATGATATGATGCACAGGAGGTCTATGTTGATGATATTCTTTCTAAGTCTTGGACTCGAGAAGACCATCTCTTCAATCTTAAAAATGTTTTATGTAAACATAAACACTAACTAATGTATGTGTTTTTGGAGCAGGAAAGCTCCTAGGATTCTCCATTAGTCGGAGAGGGATTGAGATTGATCCGAGTAAAGCTTTGGTTCAGCATCTTAAAATTCCGCCACGTTATGAAATAAAAGAGATTAGGGGATTTTTTTTTACGAATCCAATATTTGAGCCGATTCATTGTACAGCTTATGCCTTGTGAACCGCTGTCCCGGGCGCACCCGATTCGCCGCCAACCACACGAAAGGAACCACTTTATTCATGCAGAGGTAACGAAGTTATCCACAAAGATCTGAATGTGAATGGAAGGTTCCGAAGGCGCGAGTGAGCGGGTAAACATAACCTTTGAAAAGTCTCAACAATTGTCAAGGTCGACGAAATCGGCTCAGTCTAACAAAGCCATTGGTACTCAACTAGAGCAGTTAGAATTATTAGCAAAGCATGCGTCCCAGTGGCTGACGTGTCCCAGCTCCCATGGTAGTCAAATTCTTTACTTCTTCGCTCGTCCGCTCACTCACGCCGTCGCTCCTTCGGAAAACCTTTGGAATTTACATAACATAAGTTCTTGCAGAACCTTGCATCATGGGTAAGGTTCAGCATGAATGAAATGACTTCTTTTGCTCGTCGCTTCACTCCGCTCCCTCGCGCCTTCTTTTTTTATCAAATTGTTTGTTTTTTTTGTATACCTACCGACTCTATTAAGTAAAGTAAAGCCTCTAAGGGAGCACGACATGTTGTAGCAAAACTGCTTGATGAACTTGGCGGCCAACTCAGCGAATGTTGGAATGGATTCGGCTGGGGGTTAGGTTGGTAAGCCAGTCTAATGCTGCCCCGGAAAGGTTTCATTGGAATAAGCGGATAAGGTTTGCATCGTCGCCAGCGAATTCCGTGCAGTAATGGATCAGGTGAGCTGAATCCGCCCGGGCTTGCCTGAACCCATTGTCATGATGGAATGTTTACTTCGTAACAAAAAGTTAAAGCAGAAATTGACTTCTTCGCTCGTCGCGCCGTCACTTCTCCGCTCCTAAAGTCAAGTGGATGCTTTCTTGCATTTTTGCAATTCAGCCATTTGCTCTCGCTTAGACATTAGGAGATCGGCCTGATGAGGGCGCACTGCGAGCCCCTATTTGTAAGGCATTGGAGTAGGTCTTTCATATATATAAAAAAATGATAATTATTAAAAACCCCAATTATGACATCTCTTCTCTCCCACTTCACACCTCGGAGCGCACTGTTCTTATAGAGATAAAAGCGCTTTCACATCTTCTTAACCCAAGGAAAGCGGAGCTAAAAGGGGACTCCTGGGAACAGATCCAGTGGAGACGAGGTGGGGCCTGTAGCTCAGAGGATTATAGCATGTGGCTACGAACCACAGTGTCGGGGGTTCGAATCCCTCCTCGCCCACAACCGGCCAGGGAAGGCGCGACTTTACTTTAGGAGCAGAAAAGAATGATCGAGAGAGCGGCCGCAAAGCTATGGAACTTGGGTATGGGTCTTTTGTCGAAATGGAATGGCCTTACTTTTTTTTCTCGTGAATTAATTTAATAATGAAAGGTCCGAATCAGCATATTTATGTTCCCGTCACTCTTCCTCAGCCAGGCTTGGGCAGAATAGCAGAACAAGTCCAATAGTAGCATAGCCAAGCGTTCCTCGTTATTGTTTGCTCGCGGCCGATCGGGAGATTTGATTACTGCATCAAAGATGCACTGCTAGTACATCATCTGAGAATGATTAATTGCTCCTAAAGTCGCCCCTGAAGGGACCGGATCTACGCCAGGACGGTGATTCTCAAATCTCGCAGAACAGAATGTGATACGATGAGATAGAATGCAATCTCTAATTGGATCTCCCTTTCTAACTAGATTTTATTCCAAAGATGTGATCTTAGAGCTCACTTACATCTATCAGTGGTACGAAGCGGCCCCGGGGAGCTAAAGGTTATACCTTATCAGGGAACAGCGGTTCTTCTATGTAGGGACAAGCCCGCTCCTAAAGTCGCGCTGTCGAGCTAAGTTACTTCGTAACCGGTAGCGTAGTAGAATGAAGGCGGAGCACCGACGCTCTCTTATCGCAAGCACTTTTATTTTCTTTCTTCTGATGAATCTGAATTGACTTCGTAACATTCTTTGCTCCGTCGCTTCTGCTCATAAATTCGTGCCTTCATCTTCATCTTCACGCTCGCCTTCATCTTAATATATTCACGCTCGCCTGAATCTGAACGCTCCTAAGCGCCTTCATCTTAATATATTCACCGCTTTCGCGCCTTCATCTTAATCTTCATTGACTTCTTTTTTGCTCGTCGCGATGCTCCTCGCTTCTGCTCCTGGAGTCGCGCCTTGCAGAACGTTGATTAGTTCTTCGTTTCATCGTTTATCCACTGGATAACGTTTTGACTTCTTATGTTCAAAATAACATAACCTTTGACTTCGTAACGTTTCATCGTTGATTCATCTTTACTTCGTAACCCGCTCGTAAACTCTTCTGCTCCCGCTCACTCGCGCCTTGCAGAACATTTTATGTGAAAAATAACATAACCTTCGCTCCGTCGCTTCTTCGCTCCGCAAGCGCCTACTAAAAAAAAGAAAAGTAGGCGTGGAAGCGGTGAAGATGAAGATGAAGACGAGCGTTCAGATTCAGACGAGCGTTCAGATTAAGATGAAGACGAAGCGGCGCGAAGTTCTGGCGGGTTCTGATTTATCTTCATCGCTCCCGCTCGTAAAAACTCGCGCCTTTTATTTTGTGAATAACCCATTTAAATTTTGAAATAAGTCAAGTAGGAAATAGGTCCTTAATAGCGTTGACAAACAAAGAAGAACAGCCGGTTAAAAGACAGCTATTATATAGTTGCCAGCTTGACAAGCTATCTTTCCTCTTGATCTGAGGTACGAAGAGAAACATCTCTTTTTTCTTACTTCCACTTCTCGATCCCGGCCCGGAAAAGTTACCGACCAAGAATGAAAGAAAGGTTATGTTTACATAAGTAAATCACCCTAGCCCCGTAAGCCCACACCTGTGTAGAGTAGATCGTTCAACACCTGCGGCACAAACCTATTTTTGACCAATTGGTCCTAGTATCATAGGCGACCGCACGGTCGCCCCCCTAATTACTAGACCGACCTGCTGTAATAATTCCATAAAAACCTAGCGAAGATATGGCAAACAAATAAAGGAGCCCAATGTTAGGATCTGACAATACCATACCTTAATCAAAGGTACAACGGCGGCGACCAGACTTAACATAAATGTAGCCACTGGAGCCATTCTAAAAAGGGAGAAATTAGCACTACTTGGTGAAATAGGTTCTTTTAGAATCAATTTCGAACCATCTGCTAGAGGTTGTAACAATCCGAACAATCCCACTACATCAGGACCCTTTCGACGTTGCACAAAAGCCATGACTTTACGTTCAGCTAGCACTAAAAAGGCTACTCCTAGTAGAAGTGGTAGAATTATTCCAAGTATTTCCGCTGGAACAACAATGTATGTTTTCGATTTTCTATTCACTTACAGGCCTGGTCGACCCGATCATGATATTTAACTCATGATCTGGCCTGGTCGACCCAATCATGATATTGAAGGATGGAACTTTTCTCAAAAAACTCTGGATCCCGAGATTTGAAGATGGTACATTCAAGAATCTTGTTACGTTACTCCGCTCGCTCACTCGCGTCTTCATCTTAATCTTCCCCGCTTCCGCACCTCACTTGACTGAGCATAAGCTTTCTCCGCTCCATCAGTCGCGTCTTCATCTTAATCTTCCCCGCTTCCGCGCCTTCACACTAGTGGCTGAGGTTATGTTTGCATAATTCAACAGATTTGAGGTTGAGTCAATAACTTGGGTCGGGAATCTTTGCTCTTTTCTTTTGCATTTCCGCTGCCTGCGTTCTTCTTCGTGTCTATCCGTATCGCAAAGCTAGTCGACGCCAGTTTTAATGGTTGAAAATAGGGGACCAACCGACGACCTCCTAATAAAGCTTTGTTCGATAAAGCAAACGATTCGTTCCGACAACTTTGCTCCTAAGCGCCTAATCATTCGCCGATCTTACAAGATCGATCGGGCGGGCTGGTTGAGAAGGCGCGAAGTTTACGAGCGGGAGCGGAGAAAGGTTCTGCAAGAAGTCAGGACGAATGAGATATATACCTACACGGTGGGTGTATCCTTGAGCGGATCCCACGCCCCAAGACTAAGGCGCGTAGCGAAGTCAAAGTCAATGCTTAAGCTTGAGAAGCTTCTGGCGCGCCCGTCAAACTAACTGGGATAAGCGTATTGAACCAGACGAAACAACAATGAAACAAAAGACAGATAAAGCCTTTGTTTGAACTATAAGAGACAAGTAAGCGTCTCCAGTAAGGCACGAGTGAGCGGGAGCGAAGCGACGGAGCGAAGGTTACGAAGTCAATTAAATAAATAAAGTTATGAAATAAATCAGAATAACATAAAAGGTTACGAAGTCACTGAGGTTATGATGAATCAACGCTGGATAAAACCTCAGAACCTCCTCGCTCCCGCTCGTAAACTTTGCGCCTTTTGCTCCGTCGCGCCTTCGGAACCAAGGCGCGATTTTAGGAGCAAAATAACACACTTAGTTGGTCAAGTTGGTAATCTGAAATCAGATAACCTACGAGAGCCCAGGTATTGAAAATAACATAACCTCTTTACTCGCTACGCGCCTTGAGCACTAGGAGAAAAACTATACCTAGTTTTCTTTCTATCTTTCTTTCTATACATAACCGCAGAAGGGAAAGGTTACGAAGTAAAGGTACTCGCTACGCGCCTTTTGCTCGTCTTCTGCTCCTATCCGTCGCGCCTTTCTTTCTTTCTTTGACTTCGTAACCCGCTCACTCGCCCCTTCTGCTCCTAAACGCTCCTAAGCGCCGAACCGAAAGGCGCGTTAGCAAAAGCGAGTTCTGAGCGGGTTTTGACGAAGGTTACGAAGGTTCTGAAGTAAAGGTATCTATAACTTCCCCACCTGGACCTACCCCTAACGGCGAGTAGCTAGATGGGAAGCAAACTCAATCATTGAGCGCGGCGGAGGCGTTAAGCTAGCGTTGCTGGCACTAAACTAAAGAGTTAGGTCACTGGTCTAAGATAAGTTACTAACGAAAATAGCAAGCTCGAATCTTTGGGACCAGAAGCGGTTAGCAGTGATTGGCATCACCTTCAG